>NC_079520.1:10790443-10946643 GCF_003711565.1 Takifugu flavidus
AGAGCCCAGAACTATTTTACTCATATGCAGCCTTGAACGTGGCATTTATAAATACGCTAAATGACTGTGCTGACTAAGGCATTCCACATCTAAGTGTCTAAAACCTGTAGAAACCAGACCTGTATTCAATCTACTTTTCTTTTTATTCTGATGGAGTTCACACTTTTAAACACGTCTGTGCTGAAAATAAGAACTGAAATATGCTTTTTCACCCCTTTGCAGACACCAATTTTTCTCACTGGTGTGTGAAACTCACCACATCAACGCTAAAACTGTAAAAATGGCAATAAAAATATGTTACGGTTACAAATTGGAGACCCACCAGAAAAAGTAAAAACAGAGTTTTTGAGTGCTAATATACGTCCTGCGGTATCAAAACATTGCATTTCTTCATGATACAGTTATACAATGTAGGAAGGGTTTAAAGAGGAAATGATGCAGCTGTATTGATTTGCCAATTCTATATAATGTAATTTTATGAACGACCCAGTCGCAGTGGCATATTCAAAATAAAGGTTTAATGATTTTTTTAAAGAAAACTGGTAATGTAATGAATTATTAACGGGTTTGTGATGTCGATCAGCTTGCTTTAGTCATCTAAACACACACTCAAACTTCAACTCCGCCATTCAAGCCAATCCTTTCATTTGAAGGTTTCCAGGGCGATTCCATCATGCCAAAACTTGTTTGATTTGGAAAGAGCGAAAGATCTAGAACGGCGATTTCTTAATGTGGTGTGAGATTAAAGGTATGTGATGCTACCGCAGTGAGTAATTTGAGCTATATTTCAGTCTTAACAGACTCAATTTGTGTTGCAACTGTTCTCAGAGGCAGATCTCATGTTTTTGCTTCTTTTTAAAAAAAAAAAAAATTGCTGCTCTTAAGCCTGGAGATGTTTTCTCAGATATGTAATTTATAGCCTGCGAGCTGCAGATGAAGCAGTGATCCTGTCAGCGGTGGTGGGATGGAGAATTTATTGTTGTGCGACATCAAATGGGAGATTTTCGAGCATTCTGCCTCGGCGTGTGTGAACAGGTCCTCCTACAGGTGTTGTGAAAATATTAAATGACTACATTGTGCAACGGTTTGAAAAGTCTTTTAAAGCCTTTTCTTTGCACACCGCTGCTGTGGATTTAAAGACAGGAACCCTCCCTGTTTAATCATTCAGCAGAAGCCCACCAGAATGAGATTCCTTTACCATCATATAAATTCCTAATAACAGATTGTGGAAGGCTGTAGCGATCTCTTTTGTTTGCTGTTGTTGGGAACAAAAGCGCTTCTTCTTTGAGCGTGTCGTTCCTCCCATCAGTGTTATGAAGTATGAGTCCACCTGCATCTTCTGGGATCAAACACACTCAACTGTTTGATCCCCCCCCCCCCCCCCCCCCTCCTCCAGGAGCACCAGGGTTCAGATCGAATAACCGTGTATGTTCTTTGTCAGCTCATTTTTTAGAGGAATCCAGATTGTTTTGTGTTTTTCCGGCTGAAGGCAGGCGGCTGGTCCTTCACCTCCACCGATCGAAGCCACCCACACGGAGAGGAAGGTTTCAGCTCAAGCTCATGCATGTTGTCATTACCTTGAGATATTGATTGACTAATGATCCACACAGGTGAGGGCATTTAAAGGAAGACACTATTCTTATTTCAGTTCAGTATTTAATTTCAATATTGCACAAGTCTATAGCTAGAACTCATAGAAGAACCTTCCCATCCATCCCTTCATCCCTTCATCTCTCCATTTTCTGTTACCTGCTAGTCATTACTAATTACCTTAATGGGTGTGCTGAAGCAAGAATACACTCTGGACGGGTTACCAGGACACACACACACACACACACACACATACACACACACACACACACACACACACACTCTTGTCAGCCTACTGAGGAGGTTTCTGAACTGGAGCATCATGGGGAGAACATGCAAGCTCATATGTTACAACAGGAATAACTGCACAATTTGTTGTTCCGTATCAGATGATTTTCCCAATCTGATGCTGTTATTGGTGATGGTTTTTGATAAATGGGTGAATGAGTGAGCGAGATGCTCTCTCTACGTGCATCACCAGTGTAGGTTGAGTATTGGAGAAGGTGTTTCCCATTTCAGAGAGGACATGGCGTCTGAGAAAAACGTGTCCCACAGGCTGCAGGAGACATCAGGACCGCACACAGACACTGTGCTTCCTTCACTGCACTCAATAAAACCCCCACAGCACATGGCTGTAATAAGCCAACAAATTAAGCCATTAGACCAGTTTTAAGGTACACAGACATCCGTGGTTAAATATTTTAAGAGTAACAAGGGATCTTTCACTACAAATTGTGGTGGATGTCTGAGACCACCAGGGAAATGAATGCACATCCATCTTATCAATAGAGAAACGTGCTATGTGGATAATAGGCAACCATGGTAACAGGCAATTCATCTCACTGCTGCCGTCTGCTGACTCTCAGAAAACAGACAAATCAATGTGGGATTTAATGTCTGCAATTTATTCAGTTTGGCCTATGTGACCCCTCTGTGGATGCAGTCAGCACTGTATAGGATGTGCTAATACCCTAAGATGTGACCATGTCAGCAAACAGAGATGCTTTAGTCCCACAGGCTCGCAGAATGATGGCGACTTGAGCTGAACTTAATGATGTTAACTGTGTTTGGAGCCTCACTCTGCAAACAGTTTGAGAGCAGCACCTATAAAAGGTCATTATGCTGCTGCTGCGGCTGAATGAGGTTTAGGGAAATACTCTGTGAACTGACAAAGGCAGGAGTGTCTTGTAGCCCCCCTGCCTTCCTTGAGGGAACTTTCTAATTAAACACTCACGCTTTACCTCAATAAACAGGACAAATTCTGAGATTTTCCAACATGTCATTTTTTCTCCACACCTGAGGCTATGAACTGATGCCAAACACTTTGAGGAATTTAGCCAAAGTGGTTTTAATAGTTTTCCAAGTACAATTGTTTTTCCAAGCTACTGTTAAACAGGGAGGTGAGAGCTAGAGCGAGAGGGTTTCCCCGGGATGTTGGCAAGCTTTGTTCATGCCATATGTGAGGGGTTTCATACAGAAAGCCTGGCGTTTCCACATTGTTGATGAGCTGTGTCGTCATTGGCTAATGACTGAAGGGTCTAACCCACCTAGTTGTCTTTGGTTTGAATATAATAGAATATTTCACAAAGGCTAAATGTTGGTGCCTTGCCAAGACTAAACACAAACTTAAATGATAAAAAAGCCATTTTAAATTATATATATGACACTTAAGAGTCAGGGCCAAGTGCTTTAAGAATAAAAGGGAAGAAGTTTGCAATCATAATAAGTAATAAAGACTTTATTGAGTAACATACCAGTGATTTAAAACATTGCAAGTGCTATTAGAACTGCGAAAGCAAATAGTGGACAATAAATCACTACAAAGTGGCGTTAGATAAAAGATTATTACAAGATGCTGCACGCATTAAAAAGAGGAGCGTTGCTCTTAAATGTAGAATTTCCCTGACTCTTGTGCTTGTGCCTGCTTGAACCGAGGGCGCTGCCCTCTCCAGCTGCCCCGCACGCGGACGACGCGCGGCTCTACCTGCCTGACGCTCCTCGCGCCTGTCACTCACCGACGCCTCGTCCAATCACGGCGCACGCGAGCGCGTGGCTCCTCCCCGGTGTATAATTGAAGTTTCTTTAGTTTCTCCAGCGGAGCCCGCACGCAGTATTGTCCGATCAGCGGTGGGATAAAACAGAGGAGCGCGGGGATCATGTTTTGCGGGAGCGCGAGCGCGTGTGCGGCGCTCTGTTTGTGGATTACGGCGTTAATGAGCGCGGGGAGCGTGTGCGCGAGGAAGCAGGACGAGTCTTTCTTCACCGGCAGCATTTACCGAGCGCGATGCGCCTCGCGCTGCCTCAGCCTGCACATCACTCGCATCTCCGCCTTCTTCAAACACTCTCAGGTACGAGCGCGCGGCTGCAGCAAAGTCCAACTTCCGGCGTGGTCTGACAAATACACCGCATTCTTGTTGCTGGTGTTTGAAATAAGTCAATCAATATTAAGCGGACGAGTCTTCCCTCGAGTCAGAACTGTTCCTCGCTGCCCCCGACAGTAGCAGCTCACTGATAGTGCTGAAATACTTTCTCACTTGTCAGAGAACCATCACCGACAGGCAAATCAGAGCTTCTCTAAAGGAAAGGTACCACCGAACCGGGCCGGCGCACGACTGCGCGTTAAGTTGTTGCCCAACTTGGAACACAGAGTCATCAGTTGACACGATGCGGCGTTTTTCACACTGAGAAGTGTAGGAAAAATCACATTCCTGTTTTCAGCCTTCTTCTTTCTGGAGTCTCCAGCGATGCCCCCCCGCAGCAGCGCAGTGATGATTATTTCAGGTCTTTAGAAATAGGTGCTGTGGGGATGATTGGTATGTGCTTATAGAAGTTGTTTTCACCCTCCACTGGTCACACTTTTTTCTCTCAGGACTCTATAGAAGCACCAGCGGTCACTGATCCTTCTTCCCTTTACTCTGTCCCACCCGCTATCTATCTAGTGGCCCCCTTTTATTCTCCCTTCATTTGCATTTGCAAGGCTTGTGTTCCTTAAGGTGGATTAATTATCCCTAATTGCCAGGAAACAGATAAAGTGCAGTTATAACTAGCTCTAGTTAATCAACCATTGAGTGCTTTTTTGTCATTAATCGCTCCACCTTGAAAGCACTTATTGATCCAGTGTAGTGAAAAATCAAGTTTGGCCAATGTTAGCAATCATTTTATCAGTGCAGGTCATATACCTGAGGCAAGGATGAACATTATTAACTGAAATTCTACATCCTGGCAGGAAGTATCTGTAGTGCTAAGTCTCTGACGGACACTGATCGAAACCAGTTTATCTTAATTTGCCACTTGGTACAATAGTGGGCTGGGGGATTTGTACCGAGAAGCCTCCGGGGGTATATTACCGCTCTGGGTTATAAAGTTTGGAAATGCAATAAGTCACTAACTCGACGGAGAAGTCAGGTATGTGATGGAAGTCTCACCTCTAACGAAACACTGTGAATCTGTAAAATCAAATGCAGATCCCCTGCCTCGGCGAGGGGGGGGGGGGGTATTTGTCTAAAACCGAGGCGCATTTTTGTGGTTGGCGATAAGCAAGTTAGCTTGTACAAACGTGTGGGTCTAAGAATAGCATTGTTGATAATCTGCATGGACTATCTTATGCGCCATGTTCTCAACAGTCCTTTCATGTAAAAAAAAAAGGGGGGGGGGGGTCTGGTCAGCTGCAAAAACAGAGCCCACCCTTCTTCCCCCACCCCCCTTACAACCCCAACCCCTACCCCTTGTCCTGCCAATAATTGCCAGCATCACACCTTGGAGGTGCACAGAGGATGCGCGATGCCGCTCCGCTGAGGTCACCTTCCTGCTGAACGCCGTTGCCCCATTTGCTCCAAATGCGATAAGCCCTAATGCGCTGTTGCCACAACAGCGGAGCACGCTCAGTCAGCACACCCTACAGGTGGATCCGCTCCCTCTGGCAGATCTTATTACTGCGGCGGGCGGCTCAAGTCTCCACTTCAGTGATTGAGATGACAGACTCCCTAATTCACCTTCATCCTTCAGGGGTCATTTAATACTCGATAGGAAAACCGAGCCCTCCAATGCTCGCTGTTTTAATGGAAACAAAATGTCTGGGCCGTATGTCAAAGCGGTTACTTTTGCCTACTGTTTCTCAATATTATTTTACCCGTTTATCTAGAAATCTATATGGACCGGTACTTATTTCATCATACCCAAAACGAGCACTTGAGTGTGTTAAGAACACATTCCGCAGCTGGATTAAAAGTGCCTCTGTTTTTCATATTAGACTTTAATATGATCATTCTGCGAATACTGGAATGACACTCGGAGAGTTTAACACTTGCAGATGTTCTGAACGCCCACGCAACTTTTTAATGTGGTTGAAGCACGGGGCAAACCAGAGCCCTTGTTTTAATTGTGTCAATTATGACTCGGTGTGAAATGGAAACAAGTGTGCAGTTGCACAGTTAGGAAAGCTGCGGGTCATCCATGGGATGTCAGATTTATAGCAACTGCGGATTTATTGATGTAGCAGTGTTTCCAAATACAAATTTATTGACATTTTACGTCACATGTGGGAAACTTGTTACCCCAGCACAATAGACAGAGGGGAACACCCGACTATTAATATTGGCCTCGGACAGTTTAAAATCTTAGGAGCGAGCTGCAGAATGCATCAATCTCACGCTGGATTATTTATGAGCAGGATGGAGAAGCTTAAAAACAAGGTGTGTCCTCTCGGTCTTGTTATTGCATTCAAAGTGCTAAAAATGACCATTTCAAGTCCAGTCATCAGTGTCTAAAGCACTGCAACATAAAGCAACTTGCTCGGAAGATTTGCATTTTTATTGGAGAGCAGCAAAAACATCGGAAAGTAGTTTTTCCACGTCCCCTTGTTTTTGCGTTTGATATAAAATAACCTGCGGTAGAATCAGAGCCCAGCCAGCGCTGGTCTCATGTGTGGAGCGTTTCATTAGGGAAGACAGGGGATGAATAGGGGTCTGTGTAGCCCGGCCTCACCCCTCTATGAGTTCTTTTAAACCACGACAGTCTTTTCTGTAAATCTCACCCCACGATATTACAACACCCCGAGACACTTTTCGACAAACGGCGCTAAATCCCAGAGTGGGAGCAACTTTACGCCTGGGCTGAAACATCCTTTTATGCTTACGTTTGACGCGTGCGAGACACATTAGGTCACTTTCAGCGCAACTGTTGAATAATTCATACGAAGTAAATTATCGATGAGTAGAGTGTCCAGAGCCCTCACACCCACTCAAGTCTCAGCCTAAACCCTACGGCCCTTTATTTTAGAGCTGCATTTGTGCCCTTAAGGTTCAGTTATTTTGGTGTTGCCTGAGGACCCCCAAGCAGGACAGAGGCACCAGTCAGCCCTTTGAAGTCTGGTGTCCTGTTATCCAGCAACACGATGCCTCTTCAGTGCAGGCACAACAATGTGCTTTTGGGATTTTTTTTAGTTTAAAGGTTAAGGCAGGGATGAATACAACTCTACAGGAATTTATCCATGTGAGCTAAGATCCATTTAATCCAAATGGGAGCCTTGCAGGAAGCAGAGGATTTCCATTTTTCAAAAGGCGGAATGTCATCCTTAAAGACAAAAGGGGTTTTGTCCATGTACCTCTGTGTTGTATTGACAATACGATACAGCCCCGGCCACCTGCCCCGACGTCTCAGCTGACAACAGCTAGAATGTTTGCGCGTGTGGTAAAGTCCCAGTTTACAGCACTCCGGTGGCGTCACGAAGAGTCCACCTTGGACTCGCATTCGTAGACCACCGTCTGGTCTCCTCGCCTTGACCCCAGTAGCTCAGGAAGATATCTGGAACACATTTATACACTGAAGTCCTTGACAGTCCGGGGTGCTGTATAGTGTTCGAGGCTGCGGAGGAATGTCATGGTGAGTCAGAAGGATGAAGTCCTGACCTATAATTATTCCCCGGTTGGTCCCTGACATGGTGGGGTCAGGCCTGAACAGCTGGGGCAACATCCTGCTGAGCGCCTCCACTGCGGGGATGCTGTCAAGCAGCAAAATTAGCTCCTCTATGAATCAGGGTGGGTGAAGAAGGCTGTCATACGCAGGTCGGTGATTTTGGCATAAATTACCATGCAGCGAGACCGCCAGTGTAAATGTCAGGGTTTTTAATTTCAGCGCGTTACCATCAGGTTTGGCTTAGCTGAGATGATTTCGCATAAATTAATGAACTCCGCAAACATCCTGATCCTGTGATAGAGGACAAAGCTATGCACCGGCGAGGAAGATTAATATTTAAAATACAAAGATCAGCCCTAAAAAGTTGAAGGTCCGTTTTACCAAGGAAGGGCAGGAAGAAAGTTGCTGATTTGGCTAATTTAGGGCTTTTTTCCATGTCTTGCGCTCGAATATTTTTCATTCTTATCTGCAGTTTTATTTGAAGGGTGGGGGGGGAGGGTGGGGGTTGAGGTGAGTCTCCCAGGATGTGACCATACAATCCTGGATTCCTTTGAAGCCATTTGACCATTATCCTTGACACTAAAGCACAGCTCTTGCTGGTACTGGATGTCAAATTAAACTCTTTAATGATAAGTTCCTCACAACGGTCTCATGGGAAATTTCTTCTGGATTACATTGTGGGAAAAAACGCTTTGAACTTGACATTGAACTTAAGCAGAGTTTTTGCCTTTAGAGCGCTGAAGTTTGGCTCTCTTCTGCCGCTTCATTACTTTCATAAAGGAGGGCCGGGAATTTCCGAAAGTGAAGCTCCAATTAAGGTCACCGCTGAGAATCCTTCAACAAAACTCTGTGCAGATTTTTTACATAATTGTTTAGCAAACAAGAGCAGCAAAAAGCCACTATAATGATCAGTATTAAAGGAAAGCAGTCAGATGAATACATGCCATACAAGAGATGCCATTTTTGATGAGGAAATAGGCCGATATGGCCCCAGCTGCTCTAATGAACAATCCTAACTCTCAATCAGACCTACATATTTTCCCAAACCGTAAATGGCCAGAAATTCCAGCTGAAGTTTGTGCTAATGTCCTGTGAGGCAAACAAATGGTGTAAAAAATTGACCTGGACGCGTCCCCTCCAGCCACATCCAAACGTCTGGGTCTCTCTCGGTCTTCATTTTGCTTAACTGGTCGTTTGTTCTGAAGTACGAGCTCTTGCGCTCGCCATCCTCGTGCAATTATGCCTGCAGGAAGATGACAGCATAATTCTCCTGCCCCTAATGAAAGTCAGGAAATGACCACTTGCACGAGCCATTTACCCCCACTGGTCCCTCGCTTGCCAACTCCCATATTTACACACAGAGAATGCGCTATTAGGACCAAATGTTTGCCTCATCGGGCTTCAGAAGGTGGCACTTCTGCAGCAATTAGAGAAAATTGGAAGGAGCTGCACTCTGCCAAGGAGTGCTGACATCAGTTCCCACCTCTGTGTCTTTGGGGACTTCTGGTGAAGATCAAACAGGCCCTGAGGTCACTGTGCTGTGCTGAAGCTGGCCAGAGGTCTGCTCTGGACCCTTGTGCTGGTGAACCCGCATTCCTGCTTAGGTTACATACATGCGACGTGCAGAGCTGACTCAGTAGCTTTGAAATTTGTCCAGTCTTGACATTGCTGCCACTCTCACAGGGCCGTGACCTCAGGAAATTAAAAAAAAAAGCCGCCCTTGTTGCATAACAATGGCCGTATTTTCAACCATAGCTAATATTTTTCTCCTCTTTTGCAGAACAATGGATCTTTGGTGTGGTGCCAGAATCACAAGCAGTGCTCCAAGGTAGTGTGGTTCGACTTCATGAAATAAATGCATGTCACACACGAGCCTCATTATCAGAGGATAATACCACATACGTAGCACAAGTCACAACAGGGCCGGCTTTGTCCTGCCTGCAGAGGATTTGAGAGCTGTTGACACATCCGGATCTGTGCTTCTTCTCTGCAGTGATCCTCTTTTCATTGATACTCACCATAAATAAAATATAATTACATTTTAATGACTTAAATCACAGTTTACGGAAGTGAGGCCGCTTCTCTTGAACTCAGGAATGGGAATTCCAGCTGGAGGTGTTCCCTATGCCTCCCGCAGGCCTTGTTTTTGTTTCTCTCCCTCTCCCTAAGAAGGTTAATACAAAGCTGGTGTTGACAGGTTCCTTTGAAAGAAATGGCGCTGACACACGCAATCAGACTCTCCTGGAGCTGATGACAAGGTCCTCGGAGATGTGCTGCGTGGCCTGCAGAGAGAGAACGCCATGGGGCTGAAATAAGATGGAGGTGATATACCAGAAGAGACATGGCCACAAACGGAATCCAGGAATAAACACTTTCAGTGCATCTGATCTGAAGATAGGAGTGAGCTATTACGCTTCAGAACAAATACAGTATTGCATCTACTTGTGTTTGCAGATTTTGTTCTGCTTATTATTGAGTTTAAACAAGGTGCACCGGTGCAGAGAGGACGACCTCACTTTCATTACATGTATTACTCACTATCAGTGGCCAGTGTTGTCTTTCATAATGACCTTTGGTGGTTTGGAATTTCCTTTTTTGACTTTCAAATTGTTTCCTTAGCAATTAGCATTTGCCGGGGCTACCGCAGAGCTTTGGTGCCGCGTGTCTTTCTACATGTGTAAATGTGAAGGCTACTTCCCCTCAGAATCTCACAGAAATTTTATAGGGATTGAAGTCATTGACCGATTTTCTGGTAATGAAGAGTTTCAAAAGGGCAGACTTGCTACATTTGAGTTTTTTTTGTGTGTACGTCCCTTCCTTTTATGTCTAACCTCCTGTGACATATGTTTAAAGTTAGCGTCTGGGCCCATAAGAAATCTAACCGCCGTTGTTTTCACCATAATCCCGCGAAACTTGTTTCTCTCCTTTCCACTGGGATGGCCAACATCAGCTCCATGCACCCTCGTCATTCCGCACATTTCCATGTTTGAAGGCTTGTGCTGGCTGTGAGTCCAGGCACCGCATACTGTTTTCATAATGAACCAGTGAACATTGCTGAAGCTGCGCAAATTCTTTAATGAACTTGTGTCGGGCATGTCAGCTAGTGCTGCTTGGCCGGGGCTGGGTTGGTTTTGATGTAAGCCCACTAAAAATAACAACTTGATGGTGGAAATCTCTGGGTTGGTGTGTTGCTCTGCCATACGGGTTCAAGGGCTCCTTGGATGTAATTTAATTGTGTAGTTTTTACATTCAGGAATGTAATATTCAGGCTCTTCGGGTTGCCATGGTTTTCTTTGTGGCTTTAAGTCAATGTTTTGGTGGCAAACACCGCCACACTTCGCCCGCACATCTGCGTCTCGAGTGTGCGCTCCTGCTTTGACCGTGTCAAAACAAATCTATTGTGGCCTCACTAACAATAACGAGCCCACGCTGTACAGTGCCTTCCTGTGAATGGTTCTGCAGACGGTGATTAGCCTCTTCACTTCATGAACAGCGAACACACAAACAGAAAGACAAAGAGTGCGGCTCTTGAGGAGTGTGTGAGGGCAGAAGGCCCGTCACCGCGCAGCCCTCTCAGAAAGACAACAGAGGCCTCCCCGCTTGTGTCTTCAACGCGAGGAAAGGTCGCCTAATAATTGAGACAAAGCTGTTGTGACACCCCCCCTCCCCTCCAGTCCATCTGTCTTCGGGACATCAAAGCTTCCTTTTGCCATTCGCGATGAGAAAGTCAACGCGGTCATCTCGCATGCCGTGTCCCCTGAGTTACTCCCCCCCCCACTTTGGTGACCACATTCTCATGGAAATGAACCTACTTGCCCCTCTCTTCAGAGCACAGCGAGGTGGCATTTGGAGAGCCCAGGAGTCATTATCGCCACATAATGTGGGACCAGCAGACTGACTCCATTCTGTGATGCCAGGAGCCCAGACAGCACCGGCGTTCTTGTCTAGAGAGGTTCCAACACATTCCCTGAAATTTTGAAATCTGGAGTGTCCTTTTTTTCTCTCTAGTGGTGCAAAGAAAATGGATTGTGTGCGCATGCATAGGAGAGGGTACAGAAGCAGCCAAGAAGCTTTCCACATCCAGAGCGCAGCTGATATTCGTGGGGTTTGTTTTCCCCTGCGGGTGTGATCCAGGCAACAAATCAAATGCTAAGACGGTTCAGTTAAGGCAGCTAAATGCCGGCCCGCAACAAAGCGGCGCGCTTCATTACTCAAACTGCGCTAAGGGTGGGAAGAGACGAAAGGACATGTGTATTATGCCTAAATAAGTCAGCCTGTGGTGAGTCAGTGGAACGTGTCCATTGCTTACAGTTCCTGAGGGGAAAATGGACTGTTTTTCCCTGAAACGCTGAATATCCTGAGCATTTTTCAACATAGCAGCCTGTTCCATCCTTCTTTCAGACTGATCTCTCAAATAATTAGATTAGAGGGGTGATTCCTGAGCCGGAGAGAATCAAAACACCAGCCTTTATTGTGAATATGTATCATCTATCAGCAGGGGAGCAGTTTCTCTGAACCTGCCACGTCCCTACCCTTTATTTCTCCATGATGATGTTTGGCCATCATTCGACAGCTGTAAGTTTTTCATGCATTTTTCAGATGCTTCACGAGTCCCAGGTGGCTCTTTTTCTTTGGACAACTCTTTTCTTACCACCCTGAGCTGCTCAAATAAGAGGGAGAATAACAAGTGTTTGCTCTTTTGGATTACACGCGACCTCGGCTTCACATGTTCGGAGCTTTTCAGCCATTCGCCTGAATGAGAATCACTGGAATGCTACAATTCAAAAGTGTCTTTCAGAGCCCACCATTCCCTTCGCCACTCCCATACCAACCCCCACATTTTCTCACGCCAAAAACCAAGCGGTCAAACTTCCTTTCATTTGTTCTTTATGCAGGAGCAGTTGAACCTGTATAATGAAATCAGAAGCAAGGCGTAAAACTCCCGTCTTTCTGGACGTGTCACTTTCGCTGGAAGCTTTGAGGTGGTGTTTACAAGTCTTTTGTGTGGCCACGTCTTCTTTGGCGGTCAGGTAGTTTATTTGGAGGCATGTTGAAAAGATGTGATGAACTGTGGCTGCTCGTGGAGGTTTACAGCTGGCCATGGCTCAGATTGTTGGCTGCTTAGACAGACTTCAAAGTGCCTTTTGGTCCCGTTGAGGCCAGACGCTGGTCTCACCTCCCGTGTTAGCTTCATTACCCGCACCGACACCTTTAAACAAGCTGGACTGGAGGCCAGGTCAATATTTCCTCCCTGTCTGAAGAAACACTCATCAGAATTATATAAAGGCCTTTGTGTCATTTCTAAAAAGCATTTATTCTATAAAATTTGAGGACGCATGGGTATGAAAGTGTGTGTGTGTGTGTGTGTGTGTGTTTGTGCACGCATGTGTGTGTGTGGGTGGCAGCGGAGGAGTGTGAAGCCAGACTGGTCAGTCCCAGCAGGAAGGACTTGATCTGGACATGGTTGTTAAGTTTCATTGGCTGAAGGGGGGGTTGCTTCATTGGCTGCTATCTGTGGAGCTCATTATTCACATGGTGGGTGGCGAGGAATGGTGAGGAAACCCCCCACAGCAGAAAAAAAAAGAACGAAAAATCCAAGGACATGGCCACTAGAGAGCAGGTTATGAAGCAGCGGTTCTTCGGTATCAGATCTCATCTATGCTACAACCCCTGAGTGATGAAGGAGACCCTCATTTCTTCAACCAGACGGGCTTTAAGGATAATATCCATACATCTTTGGAGCCTTTTCACAGATGGCTTGATTTCACGTGTGCTCTCTGTCAATACAGGATTTTATTCTCTAGAAGGATTATTGTAATCAAAGCTACTGTGAAATCCTCTTTTAGCGATGGTCACCAGCCACATTGAGGCAGTCTGCCGTTATCCAAGTGTTTATCCGTGTTCTGGGAATAGTTTGGCTGAATATCACACAACGCCTGCTCACCTTTTATCTGCACCCCGCTGGCCCACCCCAAGCTTCACATCAGGTGTTAAAAGATGTGCATTAAACATCAGTCTGCAGCTTTGTTTACAGTCTGCGTCAATGTGATGCTGCAAAAACAGCCGAGCCAAAAGTAACATCGATGATTAGAAGATTAGAACGTCTCAAAGCTGATGTGCTTAGCAGATGTGGGCTTATCAGCGTATCCCAGTTCCACTCAAAGCTGCTGCATCTTGCTGATAAATCCTACAGATTATGTGCAAAAGTTTTAGGATGATGGATTAGCAGAGTGTGAGTCCATGTCCCAGACAGCTCTGTTAATCAGCCTCAGTCGAGATGTTTAAGTTATGATTAGTAAAGCAAACACATGCATGACTGTTTTGGAGCACAACGTTACCGTATATATAATCCGGAATGCTCTGTAAGTCAAAGAAATTGGAATGAGCCGCCATTTTGAGGAGTCGTAAGCGTTGGCTAGAGCGGCGAAGTGGGATTAGCGATTTTCAAGTGTTTCTGAGAGTCAAATAAACAAACAGATCGTGGTGGAATGTGACTTTAGTACGGGATTAGGACAGCTTTAGCCTCAACAACAGCATGTCACAGTTTACATGCTGTTGGCCTACATTTAGACAACAAAATCTCGGGGCCTCCTTTCATTTGAGAAGGGGGTGGGGGGATTGGGACAGTCTGAGTGGTCACTGTAGGGACAGGCGGAGGAGCCTGACATCCTTTATCCTGTTTACCATCTCCCCGATTTGCAGTGAGTGACGTTACCCTGACAGAAATACATTTCTCAGCTGACAGTTCGTCTGCACTATTGTTGCAATAAATCAAGCCGCCGGACAGTCTGAGTAAATGCTGCGGTGCTGAGGAATTATTTTATCTCCTGATCCTGTTTTCACATGTCTGTCAGCATCACATTATTCACTGCGGTGCAAAGCGGGTAAATACAGTAAATAATGAGTCTGGAGAACGTGACATGGTTTAGAGAAAGCTGTTGAGAGGCTCACCGTGTCCTAGCAGACCCTGACGTGACCCCCACGCAATAAACACATCCTGTTGAGTCTAATTGTCATGAAACATAAACTGAGCCCAGAGGTGGGTGATAACTGAGGCTCTGCAGTTACTCTGTCCTTATTGCAGAGGTGTGTGATGTGGCAGGAGATCAGGGCGAGTGGCAATGTTGTCTGGATAAAACGAGGTCATTAAGTATTAAATAAACTGTTGCTGCATTCATCAGCAGGCGTGACACAATTCTGGCTAAGCTGTGTGGGCTTTCTGCTCATAAATAAGGCAGGGCACCTCTGATTGTGGGCTGAATGTATAATTCATGCACTGCCCCTTCTGCTCCTCCTCTTTTTCTTCTCACTTTCTGCACCAGTATTCCTTACCAGCTCTTTGTTGTCTGCTCTAAACTGCATTTAAATGAATAATTAAAGTGGCGCTACATCTGTGACACCACCTGCTAGCTTGTACGCTGTCTGGCAAGTCCTGCCACGACCAAACTGATGTATAAAGTTATTACAATGGCACTTTTTAGTGTATTTACACAAATTGTGTCAAAATTCACCACATAATTGAAACCACTGATGATGCAATCCTTACTAAGTTAATAAAAATAGAATGATGTTTATTTGTTGCTGTAATAATACAAATCAAGCAAGTTCCTGGCAGCTCTTTATTCTGTTCTATTTTTACACCATAATTTCTTACAGACACAGTTTAAACCACACTGACAGTTTTTATGTTTCTCAGCAATTTCAGGGCAGAGCTGCAGACTTGGAGATTGTCTCTGACTCTTACAGCTCATATACTCACCTTTAGGGAGCGAGCTGACGCCGATTATGCTGAAGATGCCAGGCTCCAACACAGCCGGCTGTAAATAAAATGCATCCATGCGGGTTTTAGTTTGCAGAGATTTATGTAATTGCTGATCAGACATCCCCACAGCAAACCACTGCAGTATATCTGTGTCTGCGTTACCGCAGCCCTCTCCAGGAAATAGAATTACAGCAGCGAGCTGTAAAAAAACTGTACGTGTCCTTTGATTGACTTGTATAGATTCTCTGCAGATGAATCCTGGGTATTGTGTCCTCAAACCTTTTTCTTTAAGAGTGTAGTGGAGAACAGCAGCGTGCAGCTTGGAGGAGGCAATGAAATACCACTTGTTTCATATTTATGAGCACCACTATGAGCTTGTGTTTGAGTTACACACTCAAGACTCGAGCCAGCAGGCTATCAATCTGTTCCATCTACCCAATCTGCACCTTTGTCTGCTTATTACACACCTGTGTAGGTCTATGGTGGTGCAGGAATCAAATGTAACCCACACTAATGTTGTACAATTGCTTAAAGAACGTGGCCTCGAGTGTATAAACCTCTCGAGATCAGGATATCTTCTTTCTGATTTATTTGCAAGATGTTTTACAATCATTTGAAACTTAATGGCACGTCAATGGGACACTGGGGAGCCTCGATTTTACCGTCATTCCCATCACAGCACCAGTACTTGATGAAAAATGTTCCACCCTGGTTAACCTGTAATCATATTCTCAGATGGGCACAATCTAGAAGCTCACTACAAAAAAAGTCCTGGAATGCTGGTGCTCGGGCCGCTTCATTTTTGAGAGACTTCTGAACGGAATTCAAGCTGACTTCGCATTCAGACTCAAAACCAAAGGAAGGCTGAGACCCGTGCCATCCCGCGAATATCAGGAAATCAAATCAGTGACTTTGTTAAGACAGTCAGTAAGTTTAAGATTAAAAAACCAAACCTCTTTTCTAAATATGAAGGGCTTTTGCAGCGGGATTGTTTCTTGCAGTCATCGATGCTGCATCTTCGTCCCCCCTCCTCAGACCAACCTTTCCTTCTCTTAGATAACACATTATTCCGTTGTGAAAGGGAATTGTTGTGCGGTTGTCTTACAAAAGACGATAAACATGTCTGTGACATCACCTGTGTTGTGTGCTTTGCTGTTGGCTGTGTGAGCACAATGAAATGATGACAGGAGAAAAAAAAACATTTGGAAGCTCCGAGCAATATCGCTGGCAGGCGAAAGTGCCTTGGCCATGTTTCCAAAAGATATATCACATGATTAAAAGTTCATTCTTTGTCTGTTTTGCAACATGAGCCTGATGTTTCCAAATCTGTCAACTCTGGAGAGAGATTTGGAACCCAGATGGTCCAGATGCAAGGTCGGGTTATAAAATTTATCTGGATTAGATTGGACGTGGGAGAGAGAGCGAGAGACGGCGAAGGCTGTGAGGAAGTCGGGGGGAGGCAACAGATGAATTAATGTGAATCACAGGGTGAGAACGAGGAGTGACAGGATGAAGGAAGGAGGGTCGGAAACAAATGTGCAGAGTGCCGGTTGCTGCGGGCGCGAAACCCATCAGGGCAGCAGAAAATAGGCCCGACTCGATGAGGCTGGTTGTGAGATTTATGATGTTTATGATGAACAACAGAGATTCTTCATATCTGAGTCTCCCAGAGGAGCAGGGGGGGCAGCGAAGGCACCTCGTAAATAACTGTTGGCACCACTCGAGCTTTACGCTGATTACAGGCGCTTGGATCGATGCCTTGCAGGTGTCATCCGCAGGCTTTTGGGATAGCAGAGAGAAAACACAGGAAGGCCCGGCTTAAATCAGCTTAAATTCATTTACAGAGAGACTGGAGCAGTTGTAGCTGCCACAAGCACTCCCCTAAAATAAAACACACGCAGGAACATCACGTAAGCTAAAGAATTTCCCATTGTTCCCTCTGCCTCTTGTGTTCTCCCCCCCCCCCCCCCCCCCCCCCGCCGCCGCGTGTGGGTACTGGAAACCTAAAAGTGTTTCGCAGTAATGTTATATTTTGGGCTGCGGACCTCCATCACACATGAGTAGGTGGAGACACCGGTGCGTTCTCCATCAGAAGATCACGGGGTTAGCTTGGACAAAAACACACTTAAAAATACATTTATACAAAAGATAATTGCATCCCTCGACCTCCAGGTGCTGCTGTAAAAGTTCCGCACACACAACCTGCAGCATGCAGCCATCATCAAGTTGCTCTGTTCATTGGTCTGGTGAAGTTTTCGTGACCCTGTAGCCGTGCTCTTAAAAGCCTCACGATAACATTGTGTATTTATGTTTCTGTTTTTTTCACCTTTTCATGCTTTGAATGGGTCGGAAATCTCTCTTTACACACAGGTGCGCCTCTACCTGCTTCATATCTGACAAAGGGCTGTGACCTGAGTGTCAGCTACCACCTGCAGGTTCCGGTCGGGGGTGTTAAATCTACAATTTCGACAACCTCTAATAACTTTAGACTGACATTCTGTGTGGGAAGAGATGATGTAAGAGCCGAAACACTAAAGTTAAATAACTGTGTAATATGCTGCTCCAAACTGTTCTATAGAATGTGTGTGTGTGTGTGTGGTGTGTGTGTGTGTGTGTGTGTGTGTGTGTGTGTGTGTGTGTGTGTGTGTGTGTGTGTGAGAATTATAGCCCATCTGTTGTTTTGTATACACAGTGTATTGTTTGGCCTGGGGGCGCCTTCGACTGGTAGCATTTCATGCTTCATTAACTAAAAAAATAACATTTCCCTGACATATTATGTATGTACTTCTCCTTGTTTATGCCCCTGCAGTCACTCACGCAGGCCAGTTAGCATTTTTACGATGCAGGGTGATAACCAGACTCTGGTGATGGAGAGAGGCATGTCTGTGCACAGCAGCCAGACAACCCCCCCCCCCCCCCCCCACCAACCCTTGCCTCTCCTCCCCATAACCCTCCTCCTTCTTCCACTTGGCCGCCTTGTTTTAGCCATGAACAAGCGAAGATGGACTATGGCGCTGGCTGCCTTTCAGCCCGCCTCTCCCTGTCGGTCCCACAAAACGCCTTTCAGGGTCCCCAAGAGTACCAACTGCTGCATTTTATTACAGCGTGAAATGGGGAGTGAAAGACTGCTGTGGATGTTCCTACTTGGCCCTGCAGAATGTGGCGCTATTTGGAAGGAAGATAAGAGGACAAAGAGGAAATCGGCCACTCAGATGTTTTTGTTCGCCGTTAGTTTGTTGAAACAACCCCGTGGCCCCGTTTCCCTTTCAAAATAAATCTCATAGTGTTTGTGGGAAATATGTTAACACAGGATGATTAAAAGTGTTCTTTGTATTAACCAAACGGCTGGTCGCTGCATTGCCAGCGAGGAGATTTCCTCAGGCTACATCTAGATATTGGCTACTAAAACCAACACAAATGCTGTATCCAGCTCAGGTATACATCGCAGTGCGATTCTGATGCGTGTTTTCCTAGATTAAATTAAACCCTATCACAACTATCAACGAGGGTGTCGGCGCCCCGTCCTCGAGGGTTCCATCCAGCCGGGTAGTCTGTTTGCTCCGAGGCAGAAAACAGCTTAACTCAGGCAGTGGGAACCCCCCGGTGAAAGAGTTGTTCTCCTGTTAGGTCAGAGATGATCAGACCCTGACAGTGTGACACAGTACGGCGGTGGAGCAGGGAAAACTGAGGTCAAAAGGTGTTCAATCTGCAGTTCTTTGCACAGTTCCCACCTTTTATAAAAAGGAAATGCAGAGCAACATTTCCGCTCCAGAGGTGGAACTTAAAAGGGTCGAGAGAGAATCTTGTGGCTGTCCATTCAAGACTGAGGTCCAAACTGTAAATAGAGAATGGGCGCTTGATTGATGGGGCACCTCTTGTAATATATACAGCCATCCTTTTAGCTTTGGTGAGACATCTGTCGCCCATCCTGCTGCTCCCTGCTTAAATGTCAGCTTGTGGGTGTGTCCGGGGAGAAACGCTGAAAGATTTTCAGCTTTCAGCACACCTGCAGGGAGCTCTCGCTGCTCCCAGACACATGCGAGGGGGTTATTTATGACGCATAAGGCATCGAAGATAGTATTAAAATGTCAAGGTGAAGTTTCTTTATAAGGGTTCTTAAGTTGGGTAATTTTGAGTGAACAAAGAGGGGTCTTGGGATTGGAGACCACACTGAGCACTCAGCCAACCACTCTGTGTTGTGTTTGCGCTGCTTGGCACGCAAGCCCGAGCACCTCGAGTCAAGGATGATTCTATTATCACCCGCCCGGCTGTAATTGCGATGAACCATAAAAAGATTTATTCTTAAGGAAAGCTGGTGGAATGCATTCATCTTATGCTCACAAGCCCATTCAGTGAGTAAAATGAGCTTGATCCCCCTGGCTTACATGTGTATGTATAGTGATTTGTTGAAGGGATTTGGGGGCTTTTCCGTGTGCGTCTACTGGCAGGACGTCCCCCTCGACACTGGTGGAGGACGTAGCTATTGCCTCATTGTTCCACTGTGGTGCCTGTGCGAGGCTGCGATGTTGAGGTTGCCGCCTCTGCCAATCTTCACCGCAGGCTTCGCTCTCAAAGGACACAATCGAAAGTACAATTAATCACTGGCTAGCTTAATATTAAAAGCAGCTAATGATAAAACTGCAGATGCATTCTTGGCATAACCAGGACGGGACCGTTAGGCTCGTATGCCTTTTTACGTGCAGCGGCGGTTCACCTGATCAGTGCTATAAAAGTCCCATTGGTTTCTTTTGGAGCTCAGCTGTAGCTACATTGGTCCTATCCACCGGGTCCAACTTTCCCTTTGGCGCTCTGTTTCATATCACCACCGGAGAAAGTTTCGATATTAAAGTAATTAAGAAAACACATCTTTGCGTTTCCTCTGGAGGAGGTCTGACACCCGGCCCTCCATCCACATAACGTTGTTTTTTTTTTCAAATGCAAGCTGAGCGCGGAGGTGCAATTGAGCGCTGGCAGCCGCCTGCTGCCACATTCCTCCAGAAGTGAGGGTTTATGTTTCATCGCGCGCATGTCCAGCATACTCCATAAAAAAAGCACATAAATGTTTCACTGGCGGTGGCATCATAATGACAGAGTTAGTTAATGGGGTAATTAAAGTCATAAATACCGGCCTGACCCCCTGACGGAGATGTAAAATTTAATACATCTACTCTGTGTTAAATACACTCCGAACAGTAGGTGCCCTCATTTAGTCGCTGCCTGCCTTGTAGCTCAAACAACCTCAGCTCTGGTTACTATTATTACTATTATTTCAGAAGTGGACCTTCCACCGATGGCAGCCCTCCACCACCAATCGAACGCTGTCACTCACAGCAGACTAACGCAGGCGAATGTGATGAAAATGTACTGCTCTGCCTTGTCTAAGTGCTGTAGCCTGTGCATGAGTGTAAATTAAATGGAGTTGAATGAGTGACTTTGGCAGATCTCTGGCCGGTGTGGTTTGGCTGCTCCCTCGGCAGCACAGAAGCAGGCTGGCAGCGGCTCGGCGCTTTGACTGAGCTCGCTCCTCTCCTGTGGAAAAGCAGCATAAGACCCCCAGCTTCTCCCTGTCCCATCTCAAAATATCCTGTTTCCTGTGGCAGCATCTGTCTGGTTCTGCTGGATGTCCGTGAGCTTTTGTGTTATATTCCATTTTATTGAGTTGGATTCATTCGGGGCGAACCATTTTTTTTTTTTTTTAAATTTGAAAAGCAAGAGGATTGGTAAACTTTCCTTCTAAATTCGATGATCACATTATGTTTGGCAAAGGGCTTCTCGCCTGTGTTGAAGCCAGACATTTGTAAATTTATTCCATGTGCTTTAAAAAGGGAATCCCAGCATGGTTAAAGCGAGTGTATCATTTATCAAGCGCTTGGTGGGGACGGGACACAGTTGCCAGGACCAGTATGGGAGTCAAGATCGGGACCTTTGTCCAAGCAGCAGTGTGCAAACCCCCCCTTTCCTCCATCTTCACGTTGATAGAAGATCATTTTTGCACTTTAAAGTTATAATGTCAGGCACCTGTAACAAAAGGGGGCGTGGCCTCTTGTTGCAAAGGTGCACAGGAAGTGACAGGGGGAGCGTAGAGAAGACCGTCTTTGATGCGGTGACTTTTGAAGATCTGACGCCCGTCTCCTTTTCACAGTGCCTGGAGCCCTGCAAGGAATCCTGGGACCTGAAGGAAAACCAGTGCCAGGATTTATGCGAGGTATGTCATTACCACAAGTAAAGCGGCGGCCTCAGACGCAGGTGTGAGGGCTTTCATGTGGCCTCAGCCATTCAAGACACACATCACAGCATTTCTCCACAGATATTAGACAACTACAAAGAAACCAAATCATATCCTCTGTTGATATAGTGGACGTTAACGTCGACCTTTCGACTGACTCAATGAGCCCGTCTACATGACCATAAAAATCCAGTTATTATCCAATTTCTGGAGTTATCAGATTATTCAGGTAATGGTGTAAACAGCATAATGTGATATGCTTTATTAGATTTAAAATCTGATTAACGCACCTACATTTTCCCCTGTACTCTTTGTTCATGTACTGTAAACCGTACCCATTAATCTAAATTATTTCATTGTTTTACATCTGTGCATGTGTAAGAAAATGGAAGTGATTCAGTCACAATGTGGAAAGTGGAAAACAAAGTACAACAATCAGGGAGTTTTAACAAAGGGCCTATATTAGCCTATTTTATCCGCCCTCACATTTGGACAGCTAATGCTGGACAGCTAATGCTGACAGGAGGTAACACCATTTTTGATAAAAGACAGGAGGGTTTCAAAAGCATCTAGAAAATAGAGTCCAACGTCACTGTGGATGTACTTGCTGTAAAAAACAAAACCAAACCTGATTTATGGTCACGTAAATGGGCTCCATATTGATTGTACATGTTGCTCCAGTCATCCAGTTGAAATGTAAACACTTCAAACCACACTGGCTCTCAGACGTGCCTGTTTGCAGACGTGTCCTTGAGGATTATTAACCAAGCCTCACGTGTCTTCTCTTCCTTCTCCGTGTCTCTTCCAGCCGCTCTTTCCCAAAAAGCACTATGAGTGTCTCACGAGCTGCGAGTTCCTGAAGTCGGTGGAGGGGGTGAAGCAGGGGGATTGTCCAGCTCCGGAGAAGGCCAGCGGGTTCGCGGCAGCCTGCGTGGAGAGCTGCGAGGAAGATGGGGAGTGTTCGGCAGTGAAGAAGTGCTGCTCAAATGGCTGCGGCCACACCTGCCAGCTGCCCAAAAACCTCTACAAAGGTAGCGTTGAAGCTCCGAATAACCTGAGGATGTGGTGTCTGTTTACAGTGCCAACAATCATCTTAATTACCCATCTGCTCGCTGTTTCATCTCTCTAATTACCGCTCCCTGAAAAGGGTTAAATGAGCACGGTTCGTTAGCAGAGTGATGGACACTCCTTCCCCCTCCACGCTGTTTAGTCATGTTGCTGGGTAATGAATCAGTGCAAAAATCAAGCTTGCAAAATTGCCATAAGTACTATCGAGCAAATAAATCCCACTCTGTCAAACATTAATTTTAAATCTCAGTGACGTAAATAGCACATTATCTCCAGTTTTTGCTTTTGACAGCTTGCTCGGAATCATAAATCTTTATTTCGTCTCTGTGTATTGTACTTCGCCCACACATCACTCAGGCTGATGCAAATTGGAATAAATCACTTTTTTTTTTAAACGTGTTGGATGGGCTCGAGGGTTTCATGGACACAGATGGGCCCAAGACTTCTTTTTGCGTCAGTAAAACAGATCTGAGGTTGCTGAGTTGCTTTGTGCGAGAACCAGGACTCTCTGAACTTGGAGATACGAGCTGGAGCTACATTATATACGCACTTAGCTAACAATTGCTGGAAGCCCGGGGGCCATAACAAAACCGAGGAGACGATGCAGCGAGAGGGGAGGAAGACAAGCTCAGTTCAAGCTTTGAACCACAACACTGGTAGTGCTGCATGTTCTTATTCGGACTCCAGTAAGCGTTGGCCTGTTTTACTGGACCCTCGTTTTCTTTTTGAGCTCCGTGTGCATTCAACATGCGGCTGTTTGTACTGGATTGTGGAAGAAAATCCCAAAGGACTTTGCGGTGGATGTCACGGTCTGAAGGTGAACTGCACGTTAATTGAGGGAGAGATGAAAGCAGGCGCTCGTTTGAAAATGTCAATACGGCACGCCCGTCAATGAAAACCATCCAGCGCGCCGAGACCATCACATCCAGCAGCCTCCCCACTGATTTCTGTCCAAACACTGAGCTCACGACGGGTCAGCATCAGAGCTGCGTTTACCCTGAATTACACCGAGCACTTTGGTGAAAGGATGGATGCAATTCCTGTGCCGGTCCTCAGTGTTAAAGGTCTAATTAGCCGCTCATGGTTTGAAGAGCGTAATTGTTTCTGTGTGTACATGAGTGTGTATGTGGACCTCGCCACGATGAGCCGTGATGCTGGAAGCTATTAGCAAACAAGTGGGGAGAAATGGAGCGTTTCTCCCACCGAGATCACTCTCAGATGTGTGTGTATTTGTGTGTAAGTGTGTGTTGTAGTCCCCGGCCCATGTATGTCCCTGACAGGGAGACTGGACCCCTGCCGGTCTTTTGAAGTTTAGCTAAGCCCCTTCATCTTTCTTTACATCAATAAGTTCCAGGACTGTGACATTCTGTCCTGCAAGGGTGGGCGAGACATTCGTAAAGCTGTGTTTCGAATAAAGTGGATAAAAATATGCTGAGCACAAGTAAAACTTGCGAAGCATCCAATGGTAGCTTAATCGGTTTGTCACACAAAGGGAAAAACCTCTCAGTTTTTACACATTTTATAGCCAATCAAATAGCAGAAGGAATTAGAGAATGGATTCATTGTTTTGGCTCTGAAACCTTTGCAGCTCTTCTAATCAGCAAGGCTCATTTCTGCTAGTTGCTGATGGTTGTCCAGGCCCATTAATCACTGCAGAAAGAACAGAACACAAGTAAATGTGCACAGAGGCTTAGATTTAAATGAGCAGGAACTTTAAGATAAGGTTGTTTGTCAGAGGAGGGAAGAACGCCAGACAGGTCCGATTTAGACTCAAACTGGATCAACGTCATGAAAAACATTCCAGAGTTTCACATTCTGTACTCAAGTACAGATAAAGAAAATTTGTGTAAAGAAAATACTCTGGAAATTCAACTTTTCTATTCAAGTGGGAAGGTTTGCCCTCTAAAATGTGCTCGAGCAAAAATGGGCAACCGATTTTATTTTTTTGTTTTTCGCAATTTACAAAACACAATTCAACCTTTGAGAAATTCCCAAAATGAAAGGAGAATAATCAAGACACATTCTTGGAGCCGCCAACATCGGACCTTGATGGGAATGTCTTGCTTTTCAAAATCTGAAGCGTTGTTGTCGGCAGTACTACCCAGTTCCCTTTCTCCTCCACTCAAGGAATATCCCTTTCCTCTGGTTAACTGTCCTTCTTTTGGCTTTCCCTCTTAGTTGATTGTCTTGTACGTTACCTCGTGATCCATGGAGATCACCAAAGTAACCAGGCGGTTCACAATGTAAAGAGCAGGAACAATATAAGTATATAAGTACAGGAATTTGGGTACAAATGTGGGGAGTAAAAGTGAAACATTGTCAGCAAAAGATACTTGAAAAATCTACTTAAGTCCTACTAGTGAAGTATTTGTACTTTATTCCTTCTCACCTTTGACAGCATCATCTGAGACTCCATTAGTCTCCTTTGGAAGTGTTACTTCAGCTTTACCTGCTGTGGTTCCTTCACTGAGAAGCAGCAGCTCCTTTAGGTTTGTGGTGCAGCAGGAGCGCGATAAAGGCCTCATCCAATGTGCTCGTTAATGTCCGATCCGCCGCGTGCTGAGCATCATTATACATGACCTCATCCTTTCACTTCAGATCGCTCAGTCATAACTGTCACTCACCGCGCTTTGGATGAAACCGCATCACGTTTGATGAAACTCAACCCTCTACGCACTTTCCCCCTCCTCGACTGCTTGTGCGGTTGAGGGAAACTGTCGATTTTAGAATGAAATCAAATTTGGCAGGGTTTCCAGCCGTTGTCGGCAGCAGTCAGACCGAACATCGAGCCGCCATCTGTCCTCAGCCGCTGTGCTCCGAGCGATATTTGGAGTTTTCTCCAAGCCCCTGTAATTAGAGCGGTTATTATGACAGTACGTGCGTGAGTTTTTGGAATTATATCCCCGCTGGTGTAATTGTTGGAGGGATTGATCTCTTGATTGTGCCTCAGCAGTAGTTTTATCAGAGAATGTAATAAGCTGGTGGCCATTGGGAAAAAAAAAAAAAACACAAGCTGAATAATTCTTGGAACAAACATGACTAAAAGAGTGTTGGAAACATCAGACTCAGAGAAAGTGTATTTGTTCCCCTCCTACGTGTTGCACAAGCGTGTGTGAGAGTGTGTGTGCTGCTAATGCGGCTTTGCTGAGGTGCTTGTGTGCAAGATGAGCTAAGACAGAGGGAGAGGAGGAATGCTGCGGTTGCCTCGGCGCGCATCGCCGCGCAGGAAATGTGACACTTTGATTTACACGCAGACACACACTCGACTGTAGAGCTGCGAAACCACAGCGCGGTGACCTCAGCTGTTAGCATGCAGCCGGCTGTTATCAGCGGTATAAAATAAAGTACCAGTTCCATATGCATATAGGTTACAGGCCCCCATCCATCTTCCAGCATCGTGCATCAATCAGTGGCTTCGCGCTCTCCGTGCGAGAATGGAATGGAGATGTTGGGCGAACAAGTGTTCTGCATATAGAGCACGGTTCTGATTAGAATGTTTACAGACACACAGATGTTGATAAATGCAGAGCAGTCTTGGTCCGATCAGAGCACCAGCACGATGGCCTCAAGTGCAAGGTGATTTATTGGGAACTGGGATGTGTTTGGCTCCGGTCCTGTACCCTTAAACTCGCTTTTTCAATCTCCATCTCATTATCGCCACACTCGGCGCCCTGTCAACAACTCGCCACGTCTCCATTGTGATAAATTCACTTGAGAGACTTGATCTGACTCGGCCGCATGTTTGGTTCAGCCCTGCCCGTGATAAATCGCCAATTTAGTGCACGTGGCCACATTAGCTTTGTTTGAAAGGCTGATTGTAAATCTCCATAATGCATATGAACTCTACATGTACACAATGTGTGTTTGCACTTGTGAGCGAGTCATCGTGTGCAGACCATCTCTCATCCTGGGGCCAGATGTAAAGCATCAGCATATTTCATACCACCACAGCCAGAAAAAGAACTGTCCCAGTGCACCAATTCTAGCCTGCCAAACATAATAAGGTGTCAGTTTCTTCTTCATCGTGAAATAGCACAATAAATGACCGATAATAAATGAAAAATAGTTAAACTGTACAATACAATTTTTAAAAAAAGTAAATAAAGAGTTTATCTTCCAACTGTGTGTTTCTGCGCACTTATGTATGTATATGATGTCAGCACGTGTGATGACAGTGAAATTCATCATCTACGACAGAGGTGCTCACACTTCTCCGGCTTTTAAAATGACCAAATCAAAACAAGCTACCTATATTATAAATGAACTGTCCGAGAGAGCAGCTCTGCAACTCCCTTCTGTGGAGTCGTGTTAGTGAATCTGCAGATCAAACATTTCAAGGATTTTCTGAAAAGATGATTCTTTGTGGTATAGTTCTCCTTTCTTACTGCCCCCCTCCCATTTTATATCCTCTCCTTAGTAGAAATAAATTACAAGGCTAATAGGGCAATTAACTTTCTACCATACGTACATAGTGTGAAAAAAATGAAATAAGACAATGCTGAATGTTGTTTTATGAAGATGGAGGATTCTGAATGAAGGCTGTCACATTCTTTGTAGGCATCACTTAATCAGCTCAACTGTCAATCATCTTTCGTCTTTTTCAACCTTCAAACTCTGATCAGAAAAATAAACACATACTAGGATGGTAATAAGGCTCAATTGAACCAATATGTGAAGGAAAAAACCTCCTTTTTTCAATTTTTTCCCCCCTAACAATAATGGAAGTTTTGCCATACCAGATCCTTCCACCAGGGGGTCAACCAGGATGCTTCGGCTTCATTTTTTTGTGGAGTGCTCATCTTCTCCATCTTTATATAACATCCGTCTATCCGGTTGTTCCTAAGCAGTGCCATAAAGAAATCGCATCAGCCATGCCAGGAAATCTCACAACCTGCTGCAGGAGACAAATGATGCTGTTAACCCATAACATGTATTAAATGTACTGCCATGAGGTCATGTCTCATTCTGAGACCTGTATCTGTCAGAGGCTTTGACGCTGTCGTTTAACTTTCCACCCCAGAAAGGAAAAGAGCAAATTTCCTGTTGGAAGTTCACCTACAAGGTTCCACACAGTGGTGATATTATCCGCCGTCATGCTATCGTCTTCTCCGCCTGTGTTTTTAGGAGTCCCTCTCAAGCCACGGAAAGAGCTGGTGTTTTTGGAGCAGGCGTCGGGCCAGTTGGAGATCCGCTGGTCCTCCAAGTTCAACATTTCTGTGGAACCGGTCCTGTATGTGGTGCAGCGCCGCTGGAACTATGGCATCCACCCCAGCGAGGACGATGCCACCGACTGGGAGACTGTGGCTCAGGTGGGAATCGGCAGGGAACGCCAAAGCCTCGAGGACGTTCTGTCCTTCCACATCAGACGTTGTCCCGATGCTTCTCGATCTTTTTGATCAGACATTTGGGATCGGTTTCGCTGTGAAATCTCGGCTTCACGTGTCCCAGCGCGCCACATGCTGCAGCTGGGAAAGTGTTGCGCTGCGCTGACAGACTGTTGCACATTCCTCACTGTCACAGTGTCTTTGAAAGTCAGGCAAAGAGAAACACGCAGAGCTGACTGATGTGGCAACGAGCTCGCGACCTCGCACGAACCCTGACCCCTGCGGTTTGCTCTTCTCCCCCCCATCTGTCCCTCAGACGGCAGAGGAGCGTGTCCAACTGGCAGACATCCGGGCCAGCAGATGGTACCAGTTCAGAGTGGCTGCAGTCAATGTACACGGGACCCGCGGCTTCACCGCACCCAGCAAACACTTCCGGTCCTCCAGAGGTCAGTGTGTGTGCGTGTGTGTGTGTGTGTGTGTGTGTGTGGTCTTGCATGGTCACCACGTTCTTGTTTGACACTGACTGGCCTCCATTTGTTGTGGTGAAGATTCAGGAACAGGTGGAGTCTCAAAAGCTGATTTTTGCTCGGTTCTCCTTGTGTTTGTGTCAACAAGATGAAGAAAAGATGCAAAGGGTTGAAAGTGTGTTATTGTTGTGGGAGCGGTGGTGCGCCTTCCTTAAAGTGAGAATATTCAGGAAACCTTCTGCCAAACCCTGTAAAGAAACAGAGTTTCAGCTGTGAAGCAGCCGAACTTCACACCTTTCATCTATTCTGAGGATTTAGGCATATTTTTAGAGCAAGTCGAGCTTTTGTTTGATCCTTTTACAAGCTGTTTGTTCAGCCCCGTGGCTCCGCACCGCTGCGGCCTCTGATCATTACTGAAATATGAGGGTTGGTGTCAAACATGAAGCTCTTTCACACTTGTGACTTTTGTTTACTTGTCTTGTAAATGTTTCCACACTTTTAGCCAGTGAGCTAAGTGGAAAAGATCATTTCTGCCAATGCCAAGAAGAATGGGAGTAATGAGGAGGGCGTGTGAGGCATCTCTTCTGCTCTGCAACCAGACCTTCAGAGGAGGGGCGTCCTCCACTCTACAGTCGTACAAATGTGATCGGTGGACTGCAGCCTTCAGATGAACACCAGTGAAATAATCCAGGCCCGCTTCGGATCTTCTGCAAAGTTTAATCAAGGGGTCCATGTGGGACCTTTTCATTTTTAATTTTCAGTCATGCTGAATCGCCGGTTGTGGCATTCGGCGTTCATTCGCTGAAGTCAGGGCGAGCTGTTCTGCGGTCTTGTTTGGCTTCAGATTCAGTCGAGAGTCGGCGGCTTTGACGAGCAGAGGCCGAGTCCTGAAACGGCCGGTTCATGTCTGTAAATCAGGCCCTGTAGAGTTGCGTGTGTTGTCTCTTTCACCTCCAGGACGCACACTGGACATCAACAAACTCGTGCTATTTATTAAGACATCTGGCAGACGGTCTAAATACATTCCATGTTCTGCCAAATACTGACAGATCTGTGCCAGATCACAGTGTCTGTGTCTTCGGTGTGTGTGTGTGTGTGTGTGTGTGCGTGCGCGCTGGCCTGTCCTGTCAAGCCCCCATCAGACCGTTGCTCCCAAGAGCCAGGCCTCTGTCTGGCTGTGGGACGGGGCCAGACACCAGGTGGGGAGAGGATTCAGCTGGAGGGATGGAGACCAATCTCCAATCAGGCCAATCAGCGCAGGAACATTGATAGATTGATGGGAGCTGTCAGGGATCTGATGAGCCTCTGCACATTCTGCCGTGCCGTTGTTGTTTATACAGCGCCGACGTATCATCTGAGTGCAATTTTGCACAACTGCTACTTTGTTTGCCCAAGTTGTTCGAACTGATTGCTTATTTATCTTGTGCAGCCAGGCTCAGCCGGTGTGGACAAAAATCGGGGTGTCCGTTTGTGGATTTGGATAAGATTAAATGTGTTACAGGTGGACCAGGGCAAAGAAAGCGCAGGCCAACTGGGCCGTGGCACCAGTCATTTTCTCATTAGAGAGCTTTTCTCATCCAGCTGACGCAGGATAGGGAAAAGCGGTTGGGGGGGGGGGGGGGGGGGTGGAGGAGAGCTTCACATAGAGTTAGAGCACTGGAATGTTGACTGAGGAGCTGAAGTGAGCGCCATGTGGTTGCAAACCCCTGACCTGCTGAACGCTGTCATAGGCCCGACATGACACCTGTCATAACATCTGATGACAGAGCATCAGTGCAGCACTAATTACTTTACACAGTGTCATTACCCCCCCAGCGGCAGTGGGACCCCTTGAGTGTTGAAAGGCGTCCTGGTCTCTTCTGTTTTTAAAATTATGTATGCTGGATAAACTGTCCAAATGTCTGCATGTGCGAGGTCCTGAAGGCTGTTAACACTCTCGCTGTTGTCGCCGCCTCCCCAGATCCCGCAGCCCCTCCCAGGCCCAGCAATTTGCGCATCACCAGCGTGACGCCAGGCGACGAGGGCTCGGTGACGGCCCGTCTCAACTGGACCCTGCCGGAGGAGCCCGATATTCCCATACATCACTACAAAGTGTTCTGGAGCTGGACCGTGCCCACCAAGTCCATGGTGCCATCCAAAAAGAAACGGAGGAAGACCACCAACGGGGTAATCTTTTCACCCTGCCTCGGTGACACGCTCTTTCTCTCTCTTTCCGTTTCCCCCCCCCGTCCTTTCATATGGAGCCTCGTCCAGGATTATCTCAGCACCTTTCTGTCTGGCACCGGCTCGAGTGTAAATATCCCACTGTGGAAAAAGGAGCAGGCGTACAATAGGAGTTGCATTTATGGTTGCAGAGCCATCAGTCACACAGATTGATCCAGTTTGCTCTTCATTGTTTTAATTCCTCAGGCTGGTGAAAGCACTCTTAGGTGCACTGTTGTCGAGCTTTGAAGGAAGCCACATTAAGTGTGATAAATAGCCTCGTTTATGGGGATAAATCATGCTTTCCAGGGCTGTTTTCCTAAATATCTCCATCTGCATGGCTTTCGTGCTGCCGTGACTGTGCTTGGGCTTTTCTTTTGTGTGCAGATTCGGCTGTTAGTGTGATTCTGCATCAGTTTTTCAAGTAACTTTAAGATTGTTTCTCTCAGGTTTCACATTGTTGCACAGCAGCAGAATCTTCCAGGGATGTTGTCAGCAAACATTTTGACTGCATTCAAGCCCCATGAAAAATAAATCCAGGCGTCTTATTTCAGGGATTTGTTGATAAGATCACATAAAAAGTCTATTTTTAGGCGGACGTAACCCAGCGCAGTGAGAGATGTGCACGATCGTCCAACCCAGACAGCTCAAGTTGATAAAACCTCAAATTACTTTTCATATAAATCGGTTAAATCACAGCCTGTGTGTATATTTTCACTGCATTTTATCAAATGAGTTCAGATTCCTGCTGCTTCCCTGGAACAGCCAGGCTGTGGAGTAATGACTGTCATTGCAATATTGACTCGCCTTATAATAAGACCTGTATTAAGACGGCGCCGCTGTGTGACCTGACGCGCCTGTTAAGAATGTTTCATTAACGCTCTGAGCTGATGGACAGATCGTCTAGACAACCCCACACGCCTCTTTGCTCCTCTCCTGAATTAGTTTATGGGATAGTTAGCAGATGAGTCACCAGGTGGGAGACACCAGACACCTATTGACACATGTACTACTGGTTTCCACTTTGGCACCTTGGGGCTTTGAAAGCAGCCTGCTGGTAGAGGAATGTCAAAACACACACAGCCAATAACAAGAACTCATCAAGCTCATGCTGGCGGTGGAATGCTGCAAGTCAAACACAGCGAGGAAGCGCTGGGAGGCTCTGATAACACGGATCCCTGACGCGTCCCTGACGGCTGTCTCTTCGCCGTGGTACCTTCTTCAGCTCCACATGTGTTCCTAATAATCAGGGCTTTCCCTCAGGCCCAGTTTAGCCAAAGCTGATCTAAGTTGGAAGTAGGAGCGGGACAAATGACAGTACGGTAATAATGCGTTGCCAACTTTCATACAAGTGTTTTCTGTTGTCACAGGCTCAGAGCTGGGTGGATCTGGAGGGACTGCAGCAGAACAGCAGCTACACTGTGGAGCTGCAGGCTGTCACGTACTGGGGACAAGTGCGTCTGAAGAGCTCCAAGGCTTCTCTGCAGTTCAGCACTGCCCAGAATAACGAGTCAGGTAAAAAAAAGAGGCCCCTCAGTTTCTGCCGGTCAGTCAGCACTCTCGCTGCTGTCTGCTGTTTGACTCAATACTAGCTACCAAATAATCGTGGTCCACAGAGGATCCATCTTGCTCAGTTTAGCATTCATTTGAATTTCATCTGTAAGTGCTCACAGTTTAAAGATGTCGTTCATTTTGTGAAATATCACTTGCTTTTGGCACAGATTTGGGTGCTGGAGCTCAGCTTTAGCCAGACAAACCACAGCAGACCATGACACATTTGACATGTGGCTTCGGGGGGAAATATCTCCCTATCTTTTCCATGAATTGTCGAAACAAATTCACTGGCCACATTTCTATTGAGGCAGGTCTGTTTGCATAGTGCACGCAGCAAAGAGAAAGGAAAATTCTTCTTCATCCAGTCGCAGTTTTACTGTTTATTTTGCACAAGTCCCTTGCACCCCATTAGCTAATTATTTCCTTTAATCCTGTGCTGCATTTCATGTTTACTGCAAAGTTACAGATGAGCAGCTGATGCTAAACTATTATGTGAAAAATGTGTAAACCCTAAAGATTAGGTTGGCTCTGTGTGAGTGTGCTTGCATTCAGCTCAGATCACAGCTGGGCTTTAGCGCCTCACATGGGCCCTGCTTTGCTTGATCACAACCATCTGCTTAAAGAACTGGAACACAGATAATATAGAAACAGAGATAAATATGTTGCTAGAAATAGTGAGAGGTGCCACAACATGGAGCTGATTGGTCAAAAGAAAGAACGTTCCTCCTTTGTCATTAGATTTATTGGCTGTTTTGTCACGCTGTCATGGTGTCACCTGATGTGTGTCTGCCACAGCTCTCTCCAACTATTACACACATCGTACAGCTGAAACCGGAGCCAGATCACGGCGTTGGGTTCCAAACCGTGCCGTTCCATAATCATCAGAACTGAGGCTCTTAGTTAAAATGCAGCTTATGGGTCTCACACGGGATCACACGGCACCTGAGTTAAAAAAAGAGAAAGAAATGGAACTGTAGATTTGTGATTAAAGATCCATGTGGGAGCAACCACCTTGGCAGGGTTTTTCTTTTTGTGTTTGTTTGTATTTTTCAAGTTAAAATTCCCTTAATTGCAGCGAGACTTCAGGCAAACGATCATCATGAGAATAACAAAAAAGCAGGAATAGCCAAGGTCTACTGCGAGCACATCTGCATCCATTTGGAGTCCCAGTGTGTTTAGGAAACACAGACCAACCCCTACAGTATTCGTGGCTCTAGAGGGAATTGAACCTCTAACCTTGGCAGTATCAGCGCTGTGTTTACCCATCCAGTAACGCCAGACTTATGCATAAAGAAAATGTTGCGAGTGCTGCGATCCTAACAAAGAAATGTGTGTTTTGGTTACCATGCTGGAGAGTTTGCCACAACACCGTTAATGCTGTGTCTTAGCTACAACAGCAAATATTTCTTTGCTTTTTGATCTTTTCCCAGTGAAATCTGTGCTAAAGTCAAAGAAGGAGGAGGTATCCCTTCTCGGTTCCACCCTGGCCAAGCGGCCCTCTGGCCCGTTGGAGGTGGGCACGCCCTTCTACCAGGACGGCCAGCTGCAGGTCCGAGTCTACTGGAAGAACCGTGGAGGTAAGCACCCACGCTTTGACTCATTTGTGGCTGGTTTGTGTGTGTGTGACTGGTGCGTGCCAAGTATTACGATGGATTCTCACTCAGTCAATCAACAGATTATTTCCATAAGTGCTGTATCATTAGGTGCAAATGAAATAAATGAAACAATGTGTCTTTGTAGTGGCTGGGTAATGTGAGTTCTGCACATGTTCTCACAAACTGGCACATGGACTGGGAGCGCAGAGCCACTGTTTGGTAAAGCACAATAAACACACAGAGCTTAGCCGTGCAACGGGATCTATTGACAGCTGTGTCTAATGGATCCGCGCTCTCGCAGGAGTGTTGAATGGGACCATTTTGTTGTACAAGACTTGATGTCATTCGGAACATTCGGCCGTGGGTCGAAGCACCGCAAGGGGTTAAAATCTATAGGAATGTCTGTCCCAGTGTCCATTCCCCAACCCTACCAGAGTGGAAATATGGAAACCTTGAAAGCCATGCTCTCAGGGTAACCTGTCAAATCCCATTCGCTGGTCTATGTTATGTTACTAATATATGTCATCGCCTCAGCCAAACTCCACATCTTGGAGTCAGGAATGCAAGCCCTGGCAGAGAGAGAGGCCTGGTGAGACACCAACTGCTGAATCAGTGCGAGAGGGAAGATGGCGTTAGCCCAGAGCTGTTAGCGAGTTTGGCTTGTACTGGCCGAGCGCAGCGATGCTGGAGGGGACGGAGCGTGGTCGGGGATTCTCGGTGTTAGAGAGTGGGGTTGATCCCCGTCCTGCCTCCTTCCGTGTCCTGTTTGCGGCGACGGCCTGCGTCGGGTGCTCCTCAATGGTCTGAGGACATGACCTTGAGGCCAGAGTTGCGCTGCTGTGAACAGACAGACGGATGCCCCGGGGGAGTTTTGGGGCATCTGGTTTGTGTGACAGGAACAGGTTAGCTGCACCACCATTAAACGCTCCCTCCTCTCTGTGATCCTGAACAGCCTAAACCTCTGCTGAGTCTCCAGAAGCCGTCCATCCATCCAGATAATGTATCTTTTGTGGTCCGGGCACCCAGAAAATAGGCCCGTCTGAAGATTCCATTCAGCAGTGATTAATCAAACACCACTGATCTCCTGTCGACTGCATGATTCTCACGTCCTATTTCTTCTTCCACATCTCACTTCCCTTCTCTGTCAGATCCAGAAAATCTTATCGTGTTTATTTTTTCCTCCCCGATTTCCCGGTTCACTGTAATTCCTCTTTTCTGCTTCCAAAGACCTCAGGGACACGTAGTGCCAGATCTGTGTCTAAGCCTTCAAAGGGCCCTTTTTATCTCCCCACTACAACCCGAGACCGCGCTGAGGGGCAAATGTAGCATAACTCAATTATTAATCTGGGTATTACACAGTTCCTAGTGACATAGTTGAATGAATATTAAACAGATTAGTGTAAAATGAAGCAGATTCTGGTGAGTTCTAGTGCTGAACTACGATGGACCTGTGCAGGTGTGTTCCAGTCAGAATGACTGTCAGTTGTAGGAATCGGTCGCCTCCTCCAGGTCGCGTCCACACAACCAGTAGGAGCTGGGATTTGATGTGAACTGGCCGATGAGGGCAACACAGCATCCATTAGCAACCTCTTGTTGGCCACACACTCACGTACCCTCAGTGCTCCTGTAAAAATAACAGCTGTTTCCATCGGTGTGTACGCACCACAAGAACTTCATTCAAGTAATTCCTACAGTTAGACCTACACACTCCAACGCTGTAACATCCAACGTCAAGCAAACACAAAGAAGGTGCACCTGCTAGCTGAGGGGAGAGTCGCCATGGCACCGCCGGTGTGGCTGATTTAAAAAAAAACAAACTTGTGTCTCAAACAGCTCCAGAGGGGAGGACCTCAAGTTTCAGTAGAACTATTTATTAAGGGTTCCTTATTCAAGTAAAATAACTTTTATTGTTCCAAACAAATCCTGTTTTTGCCAGGAGTTGCTCCTCATGTCATGTCAAGCAACAGTAGACAGGCATGGAAAGGTTATCCATCATTAACAGTTTGGTCTTTCTTCATTACTACTGTGTTAACTTCAATTATCTTCAGCTGTGGTTTCATATTTTAGCAAAACCGTTTAAATAATGACTCATAAGAGCATCTTTAATAATGGAAACTTATCTCCCATCTCAGATCGAGACTGAGTCATCAGATAATCCTGTCAGACTGTCATGTTGGCGTTTGCTAATCTGATCAGTGCTCACATGGGGCAGAGGCGTCACATTACTTTCAATCAGAGCAGCAGCACTCTAGGCTTCATATGAACACTTTTTAATTTAATATGGGGAAAATTATTGAAGTTTCCTCAGAACAGATAATATATAACTCACGTCTTTTGTGTGTGAAAAATCTCATTAGTTGTGACACCAAATGACCGAGAAGCTGCAGCAGAAGGGGAGACCTGGGCTTTATGCCGTGCATCCATCTCACATCCATCTCAGACTTTCATTTTCTATATCTGAGCCTTTGACCTGCAGTCAATGGAATCTCAAATGTGATCTGAAGACTTGTGGTCATATAAGAAAAAATGATGTGATATTCTGCTAGAGCATGTTATCAGATTATAAATACCCTCATCATATCCCATCATTATATAACTGCATAAATTAGGATCACATCCACCTCTATTCGATCAACCAGCTGCTGCAGGTTTGAGGATAAATGAGACTGCATGCTCATTAACGTGCCACGCTCTTAATGAAGCCAGAAAACATTAAATTAAACCTCACTCAGTGATTTATAAATGTTACCGATAAAACAAACCATGAGCGTGGTCCATTAGAGAGGAAGGATGTTCCAGAACAGCCAAGAAGCAGGACGTGATGCATTCAGGGGCCAGAGAATGTTTCAGGTAGTGAAACAATTTACCAAGATGAGAGAGTCTTTTTAGGTCATAGTACAAGCTCTTAATAATGGATTATTCTGAATGATGAAAGTGTGGTTTGCAATAATGAGTGCCTCCTCTGTTGCAGACCCCAGCGTCACTCGCTACCACGTTCAGTGGCTGCCGGAGTACTGCAGCCACAACGAGACCCGGGGCCCAGAGAAATCGGTCACGCAGGTCAGTTCATACCCGTCTGCTCTGCTCGTGGTCTTTGTCCGAGGACACTGGTGCTAAAAAACACCGCTCTAGAGAGGAAGCCACAACCGATGTGTGCTAAACCAATCCCAGGCCGGTGTGTTGAGCATTGTGACGCAGTCCTGCGGCGAGGCATGTGCTGGCCAAGAAAGCACGTTTACTCAAACAATGGTTCCCGGAATGGGGGATCATTCACCTCCAGCCACTCCAGTCACGCTCCTGAATCCAGCTTCCCTTTATGGTGCACTTGAGGCTGAAGTTTTGGGAGAGCCTGCGGAGTTAACGCTTGGGTTCAGGCTGATCGGTGATGGCAGAGACCTGGCTATTTACCACATTCCTTAGGACCCGGCATTCCGGTTGCTAAGAAATGTACATCTATTTTCTATAGATCAGTGGGATGGATTCCAGGCCTGTGCTTTCATGTGAGCTTCATTCACTTTTAATCAAAGCTGCAGCATATCAGAGAGAATATACAAGCGCTGTCCTCTCGGGGGACTGGCGATTAATGTAGGAAAGCTTTATTGCTATTGCAAAAGCCAAATCTCCTCACATATGCAGCATTTTGTTCATGTGCGGGGTGTTTTTGGTTAAATCGTACATGATTTGATTTTGGAAATTAGCGTAAATGTAAAAACTGCTGCATGTCATTGGGGATTTACAAGCCATTGTCTTTCAAATTACACCAGATTTCACTTTGGTTGCTTCTTCTTAATCAGGACCTTTTGTTTTCCCACATATGGAAGGGATATAAAAAAAAAAGCCATTTATATTGTGAGTTGAATAGAAGAATAGCAGTCTAACCCCGACCATGTGGGTGATCAAAGTGCTCTTTTAATGTGGGGCATGTTTCTGAGGCCTTTAGTGGGAATGTGATCTGCCCCAGTGCTGTGTATTTAATTATCTCTGAAGCTCCATGGGACCTGACCTGGGTGACATGTCAAAGTCATCAAGGCTGAATAATGCATTTGTTGGCCCAGGAGAACTACATCAACCTGCCAGGCCTGCTGTTCTCCTGCAAGTATAAAGTCACCGTTCACATGCTCAAGTCCAAGAGACGCTCCAAGGACGAAAGCACCACCTTCCTCACCCCATCCTGCGCCACTATCAGGAGCAAGACCCACAGACACATCCCCTGCCCGGGGGAAGGAGGTGAGCGCTCCACTGTTTGACAAGAAAAGGGTAAAGGATCTGTATTAGTGCAGACACAGTAATCAGCCACCGCAGTACCTTTTAATCAGGACGATCATGATGAGTTAGACATTTTGGGAAATACATGGATCCACTTTCTTGCCAAGAGTATGATGGAAAGAGAGGCCCTGCTTTCTTGACTGTGTTGCAGATGCTCCAGCCAGCAGCTTGTTAGCTTAAAACAGCAAAAAAACAAAAAAGAAAAAAAAAATCCTCTGGAAATAGCAGGAATGAGGTAACCTGGCTCTTTCTAAAGGTTACAACCCACAAACCAGCAGCCCTAAAGCTCACTAGTTGACACGTCATTTCTCATTTATCATCCATGTCACTGTGATGTCTCCAGTAAATGTGCCTGGAAGTTTAACACTTCACTTTTTGTGCATATTACATGGAGAACATGCTGTGCAGAGCATATCAAACATGCCATTAGAAGAGCTCTAGCAGGGCTCGTAGCTACAAAGGAGAGACTACAAAGACAACAGAGGTATTCATCTTCTCATCACACTCTTGGCAAGCGATCTAACTGACTAATTTCCCAAAACATTTAAGTGTTTTTCTGTCTAAACTCGCTGACTGAGGCTTCCGTTCTCCAAACAGCTCAAGGGCTCCCCAAGGTTCTGGCCAAACCAGAGAACTTGACAGCCTCCTTCTCTATCAGCGAGTCGAACATCACCGGCAGTTTCCTGTGGCGCGTCTCCAGGGTGGCTCCCCACCAGCGCATCACAGGCTTCCAGGTCACCTGGGCCGAGATCACCACCGAGAGCCGCCAGAACAGCCTGCCCAACAGCATCATCTCCCAGTCCCAGATTCTGCCTCCAGTAAGTCGGATTTAATTAAAACATCATTGATCCCCCCCCCCCTTCCTTCTCCTTTGACATGAGCATAAACGCTGCAGCTCCAGCACCGCAGGGATCAGGCTCTGCTATATATAGTCAGCCTTCAACTGTCTGCTGCAAGTGTTTCCTGTCTTCAGCATTTCATTTCGTCTGTCAGGGGTGGGGTGATGTCAGAGGTGGCCTCGGCGCAGAAGCCTGGCGATAAGCGCCGGCGTGTAGACGGCTGCAGCGATAGATCTGAGCGTCCCGCTGGATCTTCTCCTTTACCTTTTCATCTGCCTGCACGTCTCTCCCTTTCATCCTCTGTGAGCGCCCTGGAACAAAATAAAGAGCCCTCTTTGACGTAATCTTCTCCATCAACAATACGTTCAGCCTTCACCTCCCCGCCGCTCGAGCTGATCTATAAAAAAAAAAAAAAAACCCACCCACCGCCGTTATTATCAAGCTGGAAAGAGACGGAGAGCTTATGAAAACAGTCTCTGTTTTTGTCTGTCGTGGTCACAGGCAGCCGCGCGGCTGATAGCATCCTGGTTTACAGCCTGTTCACATTCACGTCCCGTCGATTTCAAAGGCCTGTTCTGCTGTGCGTCTACTGATATCTTGTCTAATGCCCCCCCCCCCCGGCTCTGCAGGATCACAACATGCTCGTGGTTTCCAACCTGAGGCCCTCCACCTACTACCGGCTGGAGGTGCAAGTCATAACGACAGGAGGGGAAGGTCCTGCCACCGTCAAGAGCTTCCAGACCCCCAACATATTACCAGTCACTCAACACCGTGAGTAATAACTCCCTGTCAGCTGTTGCTATGGTTATCACCCTGATGAATCCTGGTATCACCCCTGCCTGTTGCTCAGTCGCGGCGGTGCGGTGCTGACAGTCCTGGTGATTTTATTTGTTTCCCGGAGACAGTCTGAGCATGAATACGACTTTTTCTGTCTGCTTTATACGAGACTGGAGTCTGCAGCTGGTCCAGCACAAAGACTGGGAACGGAGGGAAAGCTAGCCTGGCTCTGCACTGGTAACAGAATCCACCCACTGGCACCTGTATCGCTCAAGAAATGACGTGTTGCGTGGAAACTACTCGGAGCCAAGAAATAGGCTGGCATCAAACTCTGCTGAAAAACACCATTTTAAACTTTTACACCGAAAGCAAACCAACACAGTTCTCACAGCTATTATGGGCTGTGCAAATATTCCTCTATCTGGCTTTAATTACATTAAGCTCCCTGCTGCATTTTAGCATCGTTCCCTTTTACGCGGTTGGGCTGCTTTGGCTTCGCCGCTTCCAGTGCATGAAAAACGCTGCAAACTCGGAACGCTACCTGCACGTCACCAAGCTAAATGTTAGTGGAATTTTGTGCAGCTCTTGACATTTAAGAGCTGCTGCCTAAAAGTCAGCGTATTTTTAACAGAAAGTTTCTTTACACATTTTGAGTTCAGCTTTTTCTCCGGGAGACAGATGGAGCCCAGTAAGCAGCAAAAGCCTCTCTGCCAGCCACAGAACACGGGCAATATTAGCAACACCCAACTTAACTTCACTCAATACTTTTAATCAGAAAAGTGCGGTAAATTGGTGCGTTCGTTTCCTGGTGGTCGGTGATTAATAAAACTTGATTGCAGATTGAACTGTTTGCACAGATTTTTCCTCTCCACTTGATCCATTTCGAAGCCTGTAGAACAAAAACTGCTTGTTTTGGCTGCTTCAACTTCAACTCCTCCCGCCTCGTCCTAACGTTGATAAATTGGCGTTACTCATTGTTTCTCTTTATTTTTATATTTAGAATCTTTTTATGATCTTTTGCACAAAAACTGTAGTTTAATGCAGAACTTTGATATACAATAATAATGAGCAGCAGGGTCCCGCTCAAGGTTTCTTCCTGATAAATCGGAATTCCTTCTGCCACTGCTGCTCAGGCTGTGGAAGCTGGAGGAATCGAGTTGAGTTGACTTCAGGGGGATTCCACACGGTTACAAGATTATTCAGATTAGGATTTCGGGCAAAGATATTGTGGTTTCTACAGAAGATGAAGGATTTTCTTCCATCCCCTTTTGGGAGGGTGGGGGTCTCCAAGTTAATTAAAGGACACAGACCCCCCTACTAGTGCCCCCTGTAATTTGAACTGTGCTTACCTCACAGGGCTGTTATCTCGCTGAGTTCTGTTTGTCTGCTGAATTTCTTTGAAATCTTATATAAATATTTAAAAACATTTAAAAAACATTTGAATCTCCCAAACTGCTAAGGGGCAAATGGATGGGGGGGGAGTCATATAAAGGTTTATTTCTAAACAGTAATCCATTATTCACTGGCTCCGTCCACTTTTTGGCTGCGCATATTAAAGAAATGTGTCTTTGTTGCAGGACCCAGACTCCGGCAGCACCACGCTCACCAGCAGAAGCCCACAGTAGAGAGACACTGAAGCTGCACGGTGAGGCAAACCCAGCGGGGAGCAGCACCAGCGGCTCCCTGCTCCTGTCTGCCAGGGAAGGAACGTGTGGATCCAAATACTAACACAGCGCACCCGACCATGAACTGACCTCCTGCTCGTGAGCTCTGGGTCCATCCACTCCGGGCTGCCCCCAACACGCGTCACCAGGCTGGTCCTTCTGTACAGTCAAACCTACTCGGCCTCAGTCAGCACACAGTTTAGCCCCCCCCCACCTTCAGGAAGTCTGTAAAAACGTTGAACCGCACTGTCCTCAGCAAGATATCGACTACAGAGATGAGCAGCTCGTGCTATGAAAATATTGCACACCTGAAAAAAAAGATGTGACGACATGTTAGATCTGTAAAACAACTGTTTGTTCACCACGTGAGAAAAGTAGAAATCCATCTATTTATTTTGTGTTACCCATTAAAGAGGCGCTTAGGCAATAAACCAGTACTGCTAATGTAACTAAAGTCATTGTTGTCTAACCCCGAATATTTCATAGTACGCCGCATGTAGTACGTTTGAGTTCGAGCTGTAAATGAATCCCCCTGCTTCAAATTGAAAGCTCGTAATGGTTTTGCATGACAAGCGTTAGCCTTCCGTTGGCATGATATGACATCTGTGTTACCTCTTTACATTATGTTAGCAATATTCCATTAACAGATTAACAAAGAATTATATTGGGAGTAATACGTAATGTCTATTAATGAAATTATAACTCGTGTGGAAATGAATTGTACATGTTCTTGGCTGTAGAAATATTTGTTGTGGAGCAGTCAGTGAATGTCTATATTTATTTATGTGTGTGTTACAAAGTTTGGTTTGGATGTGTGTGAATGTTTGTTTTCCTTTGGTTTGTTTGTTATTTTTTGTGCGTGCTTTAGTCTCAAGTTTTTGAACCAGTAAAAGGACAAAAAAAACAAAACAACAATCTTGTAAAGACATTTTGTAAAAATGGAATTGTAAATACAGCCTTGTTATGTTACATGTTATTTTTCCATGGTAGAAACTGTACAAAACGCTAAGTAATAAAATAATCCCTAACCAGTGCCGCTTGTTTGTTTTAATGGAGCCGCCGGGAGGAGTCAATAGACAACTGTTTAGCAGCGTGGAGTATTTGGCCCTCGCTGCTGCTTATTTTGGCTGTAAACCCCCCCCCACCCCAACGGTGGGACTGTGCTCAGCAGCCCCCGACGCTGGCGCTGCGTGTGCAAATAAACAGGTCATCTGGTTTTTGCAGCCTGGGTGCGTTTGGCTCGGCTGAGGTCGGACACCCCTCCACAGAGAGCTTCTCACAGCTCCGGCGTGTTTGAGGAGCATTAAATCCCTCCTCTGCTCTGCTGCCTCTGAGTCCCATTAAAAAAAGTGGAATTGTCACAGAATGAGGGAAAAGTGTTTGAATGAAAACCTGAAGCTGATGTTTACTCATGCTGGGACTCTTCTATTTTTAGCAGCCAGAATAAGGTTTTAATCACTGCGCTTATTTCATTTTTTATTTTGTGGGAGTGGGGGAAAAAAAAGGTTTCTCTAGTAGACAAATACATGTTTGCTCTGTGGTGCATCCAGATCTGCCGTCAGAGCTGCAGTGCCCATGTCTGATTCTGAAATGAGCTCTATGTTTGTCTATGAGATATCCCGGAATCACGTCTCCGGCCTGCAGCAGCTAATTGGGTGTCCTTGTTTTTCACACGCTCAGACTCTTCGGAGAGTCACAGCTCTGCTCGCCGCTTCTCAGGGACGTTGTTTATGTACAGTTCTATTATGTCGCGGGAGATTAGTTCCTCTTGGTCTGCGCACGCTAATCCCTCTCCCTTTCCTGGAGGGCGAGGGCCAGTGCTCAGCCAATGTCCCTTTCTGTGTGAGCGGGCCCGGCCCCTCGTCCCTTTCAGCCCGTCACAGCTCCTGTCTGCAGCCAGCAAATACCACGGCCCTCGAGTGTGAAAACCTCAAAACAAAACGGCCTCCAAAAGAGCCTTTTGAGACGTGCTGCAAGATGTCCAAGTCTCAGAGGGCATAAAGGAACGGGAAAGAAATGCTGGGGCTGAAAAGCAGGCGAGCCGTCGCTACAAAAGCCTCTGGGATGCCCAAAGGTCATTGAGGACTTGGTCACCGTGCACCGAGTCTGCCATCAAGTCTGCATCACTGAATGATTCCCATCGCCAGGTTAACCTGCCTGCAGAGTAAAATGAACGCTCATGTCATTGGAACTGCGTGCTGGTTCCGGTGGAGCCTGAGAACAAAGACAGGGCCTATTGCCGGCCGCCCCCTGACCTCGACGCATCCTTCCTGCAGATTAATGACGCGGCGAGCACACGTGAGACGCATTTCAAGCTCATCGATCGGCAGCAGAAGCGGGGCAGCCGAGCCCATCACTCTGTAGGAGGTGGGTGGACTGTAGGTTCTGGTGAGAGGTCCAATCCTTTGAAGGATGAGACGTAAAGCCAAGAAGGGGTGACGAGCGTAACCCCAAGAACGTTCACTCTCGTGAGTTTTGGGTCATTGAGATCATGGGGCCGTCGCTCAGATCACTCCCACGTGCACCGCCTCCACCGGCGCTTGTAGCCCCCCTATAAGATGAGATGGAATATCATGTCTATAAGATTGATGAGCCCCCCCCGCCTCTATTAGGAAAGGCCGTGGTGCTTTAATGCCCCGGCATGGTGAGAAACCTGACCTTGCCCTGGGCAGTGGCATGTTTCTGCTTAGGCTCTGGTGAGCGGGACCAGGCAGGGGACACATGAAAGGAGCTCTCCGTCAGATGTTCAGTCCAAGTCTAATGAAGACCAGAAGACAGGAACCGACCTGAGAACATGCGCGCCCGCCTCAGACGAGCGCTAGAGGTACGGCGGCGTCGACAGGCTCCCCGTTCTTCTGCTGGTTGAAGTCAAAAAGCTCCATAAGAACGTCCAAAAAAAAGAAAAACATCCGAGGACGGAGACGTTCGGTGTTTGTTTTCTCGTTCAGTCAGTTGGGCAGAAATTGCTCCAGAGGGAAACCTGATTTTCTCGCGTCTCTCGTGCCCGGAAAAGCAAACTTTGCCGTTGAAGCGTGGGCGAGGTGGGAGATTCACCGTTTTAGGTCGAAGCAATCAGCAAATGTACGTTTTTCCCACGGAACACCATCATCTGACGGGAACCGTGTCAGCAGCTCACACCACACTGCAATCAAACCCCTGTAATAACTTGAATCTCTTCATCTTTATTAACGCTGACGTCGTGTCAGAGAGCAGCGATTTACATCTGAGTTCATCTCGATGTAAACCCGACGTAAACGGGAGGACTGAATCACGTCTCCCAAGAATCGGAGATGAAGACACACCGCACCTCCTGATCCCAGTGAGAACCTATGAAAACACGTGGGGGGACCTTCTCAGGAGTTCAGCCCTTTCGTGTATTCCTAATCAGGGTCAAAGGGGGTCTGGGCCAAGCGGATGTGGCTCACGGGTCCACCACAGGACACACACACACCATACACACACTATACCCTCTCACGTTAAAGCAATTTAGTCACACTGATTTGGACGTTGGTAGAAAAACAGAGAAAACACACACCAGGACAACACGTGACCTCTACATGGGCCTCAGATAGTGTTTTTCTACCAAATTAAATTAACCCTTGTGTAATGTTCATATTGTTAAATTTTTTATGTTAAAATACTGAACAGATGTTTACCTTATCCCAATTACAAGCAGTATAAACAATGTGGTTAATATTTGCCCTTTACCTTTGTTAGGTCACATTTATAACTTATTATTTAAAACATCATAAAGAAAATCAATTAAAATCAAGATATGAGTGGAAACAAATCTACAAGTGAAGCAAGATTTTTCAAAACTACTGACTTTTATTTCTTTGAACTTGAAATTTAACCCATTCAGGTGCACAACACAAGCTGGGTCCCAGCTTTTATGCAAGGTTGAGCCATTTCAGACTGGTACTTGCACCTAAAAAGCTTAGAATTAAGTGTGTTAAAAAAAAAAAAATTCTGTTTTTATTATGAAATGAAGAAAATGTAACACATCCAGTGACAAAAGGTAAAGACACACTTTCCGATTCGGCTGCTGAAGCTGTTTTTGTTAGCAAAGCACCGTGAAAGATGGTGCGTTAAACCCAGGACCAGTAATTGCTCCCTGTTTGAAAGACTTTATGGCTGGGGTCAAAGGTGAGTGAGAGGTCCAGTATGTTTATGTTTACACAGCAAACATCACCAGAGGAACCATTATCCAGAGCCCTCTTTGAAAACCAAACTTCCCTCTCCAGGAGCAAAGAGATCAGTCCAGAAAAGCACCGTCCACCCGGGTAATAGCTGCTTATAATCCCCTCTGATTAGCGTTAATCCCCTTAATGCCCCTTCCTGGCAATAAACACCCGCTGACCCGAGTGACCTGGCTAATGAATTAAATTAGGAAGTTTACATCTCTTCCCTGTGTTGAATCCAGCGTTTATAAATGTCCCGAACGCTTTGCAGGAAAGTTTGGGAACGTTTCTTTGCTGCTGTCAGCGTCTTTAGTGCCACCTCCCCGGGGCGTGATTTGTGAAGGGGGCAACTTTCCGTCTTGAGTTCTTCTCTCCTCTGAAGTCAGTGTGCGGGGTCAGTCGCCCAGCCTCGGAGGTGAGCCAAAGTTCACAGGTCACCGCGTAGCCGGGAGGGCGGACGGCAGAACCCAGGACCCCGAGACAAGGGAAAGGGGTCACAGGTCAGGAATCCAGAAGAGAGGATGATGAAAAATTCAGAGGGGGAGAGAAGCAGAACGTCCTTCTGTTCTCCCGCCGCCGTAGACCTGGGCGGCGTGCAGGTTCAGTGACTGACTGATGATAATGAGAGGACACCTCTGCCAGGGTGGCAGCCAGCGCACGAGTGGAAACGTCTGAATTATTTGCCGACATCATGTTTCAGCACCTCTGCCCCCTCATTAGGCTGCAGTGGAGCTGAGCGAGAGGAAAGAGCAGCGAAAACTCTTCCCAGGCTCGATTACACGCGTTAGCATCTAGCACGCGGTTAGCTTTCCTTATCAGAGGGAGAGGTGCCGTCTGATCTGGGACATCTGGCTCAGACTTTAGTGATGGACACATTAAAAGAGTCAGAGCTAATTACTCTGCATGGGGGAGGGGGGGGGGTGTCTTCACAAAACTAGAAATGATCCACGACCGGGAGCATGAAATCGATTCCAGCGTAAAAGAACAGCTTATATAAGCTTGTATAGAACAGCCACTGTCAGCAGATCCTGAAGCTGACATATGTGGGTTATAGTTCCTTATTTTAACATATTAAACACGTTTAACCCCCCCAACACACACAGACACACACACACACACACACACACACACACACACACACACACACACACACACTTCCTCCCTTGATGATCATACAAACCACTGACGGCGGTGTTGACCAGCAGGTCAGTAGTGCCCGTGGCGTACATGAGAATCTGGACATACTTAAGTCCATGAGTTTTGTATGTGTGTGTGTGTGTGTGTGTGTGTGTGTGTGTGTGTGTGTGCATGAATGTTGATGCAGTGGACAGCTGGCTTTCATTGGAAAAACACGATGTCAAACAGGGGGCCTAACTGGTGAAAGTCAACCGCTCCTGATCTCTGGACATCGGCGACTCTGGGAGCGCGCACGAGCTGCTGCACACATGCCCGAGGCCACGACTGACACCCAAACCACGCTGCACCGGCCCCTCGTGGACCCCTTGGGAGGCGGGCCCACGTCGCCGCGTCAGGCCGAGGTGTGAACATCAATACATCAAATACTCGTCATGATCATAGAGGAACTTTCATTTCATGTCAGTGACAAACTCATATCAGAGTTTCTTCAATACAACACAATCAGTAATCAAGTCCTAACGCGTCTTTAATGGTCTTTAATGACTCTCACAGTGTGGAGGATGCGTCGTAAAACCGTGACTACTTGCGCGTAGATGGAGGACCGTGGTGATCGATGGTCCGGCCTGCTCAGTTATCTCAGGCTGATTCAGCATTTTAGGGCAGCAGAGTTTAAATGATGATCTGAAAACGTAAAGTCTGGATGATGATGTAGCGCTCTGAAAACACTCGCGTGTTTGCTCTGGGCGCAGCATTAACGGTTCCATTCGTGTGGAGGTGCTGAGAGCGCCGACGATTTAAACGTGCTGAGGGAATTCGGCGATCCGCCGCGATTCCGCGCCTGCTCGGTCCGCAACATGTTTACGACACTCGGGGGGGAAATGTGGTATCCATGTTAGGAGGGTTGGAAGGACGACCTTCTCCCTTTTCCACACTTTGATGGGACGTGGCTGCGGAACACGTCCCACCAGCGTGATGGACGGCATTAGCGGCTACTTATCGGATATTTTTTTTGGGTCGCAATCTGCTTCTGATCACCCGTGATGGAGGGCCAGAGCACATTTTCCAGGCTGAGTTCAGCCCCATTCCTTCACGCTGACATGTGAAGGCCACACCAGCATATTTTAAAGTGCTTGCGGTTAAATGACTTGACGCAAGAGCTGGTGATGAATGCATCATCATCATCATCATCATCATCATCATCATCATCATCATCATCATCATCATCATCATCATCATCGCCACCATCACCATTTGTTTGGAGCAGGACCTCTGCTGCTGCAGCACCTTTTAGAGAGGCCACTTTGTGTCCCGGATGTGTCCTCGTCGTCTCCCCCCGGCTCTTCTCGGAACTGCGGCCCGATGCTGCCAACACCCTTCAGATGCTCCAGAGACAATGAAAGATGGTGCAGACGTGACGGGAAGCAACTTTCCTGATCTTAAAGTCTTGTGTCAGCCAGTTTTTAAATAGACTGGTTGAAAAATGGCAGTAATTCGATTAAATCGGACTGACAGCTCGTTGCGTTACTGTCAGCGCGCCAGTGGGGAAAGAGTGTTTTTGATTTCTCCTGAGGAGAATGCTTCACCTCCCCGGCAGTTCCTTTCATATGGGGCAGAGCTTTTCATCTGCTGCTCCGAGCGGCGCTCCTAATGCGTTGCAGATTCCCTTCAGCCCCGACAACATTTTATCATCATCTGCTTAGCGATTCTCCGCAGTGCGTTTCAATTAATCTCATGTAGGAGCAAACTTATCAGGCTTTGATACAGAGTCAAACTAATAACAGATATACACCGTCTGTGGGAACGTCCATTGATAAAGAAGCTGAAGGTTCTTTGGATGATTCAGGCTCTGATTATCCTCACACACTATCAATTATCCACATCATGAAACACTCCATCAATGCATTTCACAACTGTCACAGGAACTTTGCAGCTCTGGCAATGAAACCCTCTAATCACTTATGCAGAGATGAGGGGGGAAAAAACCTTGTACAAAGTAAAGGAACGCTTTCGGAAAGCTCGCCTGCTCGGTTTTCGAGCTGAAAGATGAGAAGACTGATAAGACTCTGTCTACATCTGAAGCTGCTGCTGGCAAGTGACATGTTCACCACGGAGGCTACAGATAGAACATCCTGCTAAACCGCAGCTTGTTTTAACATCTCAGTCTTTCTGAGGATTTAAGCATTGCAATATTCACAAGCCTGTGAACAGTGTTGCAGAGTCAGGGCCCGGGGCTTCCATCCAGGCCGTCGTGCACTAATATCTACAAGACTGGGTCATGATTCAATCATCCCTGGTTGTCTGATCCAGCCCTGATTGAAGAATATGAAACCTTTTGTCTTCTGTGTTTCTAATGTGATCAAACTAGGAATGGCATGAATGACAATATGATGGAGCTTTTTTTTAAAAACAATCTGATTTGTTGGTTGGGTTTAATCTGCATTCCAAAACATTCAGCAGCTCGTATTTCTTCACGGCTAATTTGTCATGAGACCTCTGATGATGGTCTGCTGACCGATAAGTGTTTGGCCATCAAATCGAGCAGTTCTGAATTCTGGCTGGTGTTTGGCTCAGCTGCTGCAGTCTTCAGAGAACTTTATGCTAAGCTAAGCTAATCATCGCTTGCAGAGAGATTCATTTGGCTATTGTGGAGCTTGCACTAATCAAAGTGCTGTGTTCAGCATGTTGGTTGGTCATCCATCGCCTTCATTTCTGCGCCTTCAGACCAGTTCAGATGTTTGCTGATGGCTGCAACATTCTGACCCTCAATTAACTCAATCAGCGAGGCCAAATCAAGAACCGGAAACCACAGAAAGAAAGATAACACAAACTACAGACATTATTTTAACTAATCACAAAAGTAGCTTGCTTTAGTAGTCCTCTGGGCCCGGCTGCAGGTCTGTCTTTTATAGAAGAGCGGTGCTGCCTGCCAAAAATAGCACTCTGGCTGATGCGTCTGGCTCTTGTTAGCGGGGGACAGGTTTGTGTCAAGCGTAGCCTCTCCACCGGCCTGGGCCACGTTGCGGTTCCAGAGACCTGGGGGACGATCAGAGCTGCTGGGTAACGCACCTCAGATCACCTGAGCCACTGCCAGCGTGGATCATCATGGCCGAGAGCTGCCAGGATGCCTTTGAGCAGGTGTCCGGAAACATCGTTGCTTATTTCATTTGCTCCTTTTTGACACTAGCGTGCAGATGATTGTATATGCAAACGTCCACCACCCCTCCCCCCACCCCCCACCCCCCTCCTTTCGTGCATTCTCTTGTTCTTCTCCTACAAAAGAAACAGTGTGAGCCTCTGGCATTTATCAAGGATGAAACGTGTTCGGGGGGAGAAGCTGCCTTTGAGTTTGAGCCTATTCAACGTGCTTTATGAGAAAATATTGAATTGCATTAAACTTTCATAACTATTTTTTTTCCTTTCACAAGAAAGAGGATTATATTTCTCTGCCGCAATTTTTCTTCTGTATCCTGATCCACGCTGGGTTGGGTAAAACCTCTTTTCTGACTCTCTTCCAAGTGCAGTGTCACTGAATAAACATCCCGTGAATGCCCCCTCCCGAAGGTTCTGCTCACCATCCAGGGGCTGTTTTTAATGCACTCATTGTCCACATGGCTGCTGATGCCACAGGCAGAATTCTTCCTCTCATTAGAAGCTGCTGTCGGCTGAGCAGCTCAGATATGAGGTCAGTAATTGAATCGATTGGCTTTTGATTGATGTTTAGAGGAAGCCTTATCCAATTTAAATATTCATGGTTCTGTCGCCTGCAGGGAATCCAAACCTGTGCACAACAACAGCGGCAGCAGGGTTCTTCTCGTCTGCTTCTCATTACAGCGAACACACTCCTTTTGGAGCTTCCATCCCTCCCGCATTCCTGCTGCACTCAGCTCCGCCTAACGGACAGTATTTGGCCCGAGCACGTGGAATGAAAGGACAGATTTCCCACCATCTTGGTGCTTTTGGGCAGTAAACATGACTGAAAGCATGGCTGAGGGCGCAGATGAAAGCTCTCTGCTGCAGAGTGCGGAATGAAAGCAACTCTGAAGGGGTTTTTTTTGGGATCTAGCTGGTGTTACAGGTGTTTGGGCTCCAGCAAAATCCCACTTGAAACGTGTCAATCACAACACGTGTGTCGCCGAGCGCCGAAGGCTCCCCTCTCTGCTGTGTCTTGAGCTCAGTCCCTGAAACACGAGTGTTATACGTGATTTACTCTGTGGCTTTTAGGACTTGGAACAAATCCCTCGGATGCTAACACAGGAGGAATGCCTTTAAACTTCATATCAAATGGACCTAAACACTTCTTTCTGTCCGCATTAGCGTGCGATGACATCCAAACCATGAACAGCTGCTCGAAAAGCTAAATCTGAACTAAGACTGATAACCTGCCGGGGAGAGGAGTGCGATTGTTCCTCGGGCGGTAATGTGGAGCAGGTGGCAGCGAAACGTGGCAGCGAGTTCAAAGTGGTCAATTAGAAAAACGCTGCATATTTTGACCGCGGGCAAACTCAGCAGAAAGTAGAAAATGTCGACCTGGCGCTGGAAAGCAAGTGTCTCACAGACAGGAATCATTAGAGGTGGTGAAAGCTGCCCGCAAATCAAACACGCTGTGTTTTCCAGGGAAACACCTCCTGACCGGAGTAAAAGGGATGCCTCATTAGTGCCATAAAATCCCCCCACAATGCCAGGTATGGAATCCTGGATGCCTCAGCTATTTCAATTGCTCGTAGGACCTGGCTCTCCATCTGACTGTCAGCTCGCAGCGGCGTGAAAAAGTATCCAACATGGCCCCAAAGTTAAAGGGGAAAGAAACTGTTTGAAATAATTCCGGCCTCTCTAAAGCCAACGAACACAGACACAATCTGCGCCGGGACGAGGGCGGCCATCTTTAGGTAAACAGAGACCCGCGAGTCGTCCGTGTCGCCAGCGTTCTCCGTGCGAAATATCTCCTTTCTCTCCACAAACACGTCTTCAGTTGAGGATTTAATTAAGCAGGGTTGAGAGTTTGTTTGAGGAGTACCGGGAAGCAGCACAGTAATAAGAGCCAGAGCCAGAGAGCCAAAGAGCATGCTGCTAAACACACAGCTCACATTTCCCTTGTCTCGTTTTCTTTTTATCTGCGTGGCCATTGTGAGTAATTCGTCTGCACATTTTAATTTATGGAGTCTGTAGGTAGGAGGCCAGCACATTCCTGCCTGTTGTTGTTGTTGTTGGAAGAGGTGGGACCTTGAGAAACAAAAGGCTAAAGTGCTTCCATTCTTCTGTCTGTCTTAAATAAAGACCTCCTAAAAGCAGCGATACCCAGCTCCGATTGTTATATAATAAGCCTTTTCTGCATTTGCAGCTGTTCGCGGGACCAGTGGACCCGGAGCAACGTGCCAGTTGATTCCCAGCAGCGTCTGAAGTGAGAGACAAAGTGGAATAAAGGATAATATCCCCAGGGTCCCATTTAGAATTTGGGAAAATAAACATTTTCCAAGCCTGGTCTTGTGCAGCTGATGCTGTACGTATGGGTCTGGGAAAAGAGCCAGTCGCATTTCTGCAATCTAATTAAAATGATAGGTACCGAGGAGATGAGTAACCATGATTTCATCTCAGCCGTGTTGACTGTAGACGCAGCTGAAAAGTTTCCTTCAGTGTTGTGAACGTAAAAATGAAAACTCTTGGAATATTTAAGCAACAATATTTACTATTACTGCCTTTTTCTGTTTAATCACAAGGTACAATTAAGAGGCGTTTTGAGGCTTTTCGTTAATGGCTGTTTATCATGAAATGTTGAAATGGAGGAACGAATGAGTCAGATGTTGTTATCATTTCCAAATTTTGTAGATTTGTGCCATAAAATCTTATCAGAGGGGACAAAGATGACATAAAACTCACTTCCAAAAGCTTCTTTTTGAAATGACAGACTTGTGCGTTGGCTTTTTTTTTCTTTCCAAGACAGGAAAAAAAAGTCTCTCATGACAGAACGCATTTTTTAAACTCTTTTTCCAAAGCCCGCACTTCAACCGCTCACAGCGTCCCGTGCACACACTCCTGATTTATTACTTAATTTCACAATCCAGGGACAAATTGGTCTCCTCAAAAATGCACCAACGTGGCCGAGAAGCTTCACATTAGAGGGAAATAAATCCCTGGTGTTGCCACACGGCAGAACGTGGGCACGCCGCTCCGACCACAGCGCTGCGGGCTTTTTTAAAACACAAACAGTCTCAAACACGGTTGCTAATTTGGTGACACAAACACAGAAACCTGCAGTGTGGTTGCGTTTGAGACGGCCGCGACACGTGACCCGGGGGGCGGACGGGTCGTCCCATCAGGCACGAGGCACAAAAGCATTGTGAGGAGAAACCGCCGGTCGTGCCAGAACACTCGTAAAGAGGCATGAAATGGCAAGGCCTCGTCTTCACATCTTGAGGAATAATCACTCCCTTCTGGGTGTATTTATGAGGGCAGAGGGGCCTGAGCTATGACGCCTGTACAATAGGAAGAAGCGGACAGAGCTGATCCCAGCCTTGGACTCTCCCAGAAAAGGACATGCCTGAAGTGTCTTGGCACTTTGGTCATTTCCAAACCACACACACAGAGCGAGGACTGGGTTTGACCCAGTCCGATGCTGAGCGAACTCATTCTATCAGCAATAGACAGAAGTGAAAAACACGCTGTTTTTATAGCTTTTACGAAATCACAGATAAGACTGCAAATATCATGAATGGGTTCGACCGTGTGAAAATATTGGGCGCTTGGAGTGAAGAGGAGGCAGAGGTGGTGAGAGGGGACTTCAGGTCCTCTGGGTCTCCAACGCCAACCACCGGAAAGCTTGTTCCGATCGGAGCCAAGCTCGGGGCCGAAGAGTCTGGACACCACACAACACGCAATCGGCCCTCAAAGCAGCACGGAGCACATGTTTTTGTGAGAGCGGGGGGAGGATTTCCAAACTTGTGAATGGAGAGGCACAGCTTTGTGACCAGTGTCGGGAGTGAAGTGAAGGTTCTCGAGAACAATAATAATCCAGTTGCTGTTTCGCATTTATTTGTGGCAGCGCGCCTCTTTCAAGTTGCCTGACGTCTCTGTTAGAGATTTATTTTTATTGGGATTTTTAAAAGATGCTGTAAAATAAGACGTCAGTTGAGCAAAAGTGACCAAAAGTGATGGATACACAGTTGATTCACTCAATGGATCAAACCAACAGAAGGCATAAAACTGATTTAAAGAAGAAAAAAAACCCAATTGTTCCATTTGTTTGCAGGTGATTTTGGCGCTCGGGTTCTCGTACCTGACAGAAGTTTATGCGGCTCTCATATTGTGCTATTGTCTGTTTCACTGTTGCCAAAATAGCACATTATGAGTGGAATTATCAGACATAATGGAGTGCAAATTGACGGCACTTGATTCATAATGAGCGGGTAGAGACGTGATCAGACATGAACGGGCTGAAAGGTTCTTGAGTTTATTGTTTACGGGCGTGGATGAGGGCGTGGCCGCGCCTCCGCCGTCTCCCCCGGTGCTGTTTGCAGACTGATTCCACCGCCCTGTCTCCCACGGAGCTCATCACCACGCAGTTTATCTTCCCTGGCTCGGCTCACTCATCGCTGCGCTGTTTTCTCAGCCACAGCGGCGGCCCATAAACGCTCGGTCGTACCCTCGGCCCAGTACCCTCAGCGCTCGCTCCGCCTCTGCCCTCCAGTTGTTTTTGTAAAGTGCTTCAGCTCATTCTGATCCTACACACAGTTTTGACTTCATTTCTCAGGAGGAGACGGTCGTGGATGATGAGACTCTAGGAAAAAAGATTTCAGATTTCATGACCAACTGATCCTTTCAGTTGTTTAGATTTGATATTGTTGGGGTCACAAATCTGCCATCACATCGTCCTTGACTAGTTTGTTGTATTTTTTAACCAGATTGGAGGAGACCACCAAGTTTATTCACAGAAATGCTTTGGCCCATGAAGAGGTTGACAGCTGGACAGGTTGGAACATCTCCCCATCAGGTTACTTTAGGTTTAGAAAACCAGTTCAGCATTGATTTGGCTCCAAAAACCAAATGTGTCACACACTCTGGTTTGGTTTCTATCTGATTTCATTCATTTTTAATGTAATTGAACGTCATAAATACGTCAGAGTTCAAGATTCAAGATGTACTTTATTCATCCCCGTAGGGAAATTGAATTGTAGTAGCAGCCTAACGTGGATTAATATAACTGTCTAGGTTTTGTATTTACAAAGTTTAGAAATAGAATAAATACATACAAATAAGATTAGAACGTTATAAGCATATATACAGCATATATTCTAAGCATATATACTGTATATAATATATACATAATATAATATATACATATTATAAGCATTATAAGCATATATACATAAATATATAATATATATACCTAACAACATAAACATTAGACAATTATTGTTGTTGAGTGGGTTTGGATGAGTTATAGAGTCTGATGGCGGACGGCAGGAATGACTTCCTGTAGCATTCCCTAGAGCAGCGAGGCTGCAGGAGTCTGTTGCTGAAGCTGCTCCTCAGTTTGTCCACTGTGTTATGGAGGGGGTGGGAGGGACTGTCCATGATTGTCCGCAGTTTCAACACCATCCTGTCCCTCACCACCTCGTCCAAATTTGCCAGTCTACACTGTAGACTCTACAGCCAACAACAGACCCTGCCTTTTTGATGAGTTTGTTGAGTCTGTTGGCATCCTTTGCTTTAATGCCTGCTCCCCAGCACACTGCAGCAAAGAAGATGGTGCTAGCCATGACAGACTGGTAGAACATGTGGAGCATCCTGCTGCAAACACTGAAGGACCTGAGTCTCCTGAGGAAATAGAGTCTGCTCATGGCCTTCTTGTAGACAGCATCGGTGTTTGTGGACCACTCCAGTTTATTGTCCAGCTGGACACCCAGGAACCTGTAAGATGGGACTATTTCCACTTCTTTCCCACTAATGCAGACTGGGGAGGGAGGGGACTTGCTTTTTCTGAAATCCACCACCATCTCCTTTGTCTTGGTCACGTTGAGCTGCAGAAGGTTCTTCCTGCTCCACCTAACAAAACTCTCCACAAGGTCCCTGTATTCGTCCTCTTGTCCATTCTCCACACATCCGACTATGACTGTGTCATCCGAGTACTTCTGGAGGTGACATGTCTCAGAGTGGTACTGGAAGTCAGCTGTGTAGGTGGTGAACAGGAATGGGGAGAGCACAGTTCCTTGAGGAGCTCCTGTGTTGCTCATCAGGGGGTCGGACACACAGCTCCACAGTCTCACGATCTGTGGCCGACCTGTCAGGTAGTCCTCGATCCAAGAAACAAGGGGAGCATCCATCTGCATCTTCTCCAACTTCGCCCTCAGCAGTCTTGGCTGGATGGTGTTGAAGGCAGAAGAGTAGTCGAAGAACACGACCCACACTGTGGTGTTTAGTCTGTCCAAGGAGGAGTAAGCCCTCTGCAGCAGGTATATCACTGCATCATCAACCCCCACCTTGGGCTGATAGGCAAACTGCAGAGGGTCGCAGAACCCAGTAACAATGAAAGCAGAAGCATGTCCATATTCTCCTGCACTTGAAGCTCAGCAGAAACGGTCTCCCAATGACCTCTGGTCTAAAACCGGCTGCTGAAGATTGTCATCCTTCTTCTTGACCTCTACAGTATTCATGCTGACCTCCAGTTCTCCTTGGAAATTCTTGCTCTTCGTTATTATGAAATCTTCCATGAGGCTTTCATGTTGCCATTGTGGCCTTTCAATCGTTTATCTGGTCCAGATCATAGAGGCTTCCTTGTTGTTTTTCTGAGGTTTTTTCAGTTTAGGAAGGGCTGCACAAGAGTTAAAGTCCAGGGTTAGAGTCTCAGATTAGAGTCTCAGGTTAGAGTCTAGGGTTAGAGTCTCGGGTTAGAGTCTCAGGTTAGAGTCTAGGGTTAGAGTCTAGGGTTAGAGTCTAGGGTTAGAGTACGGGGATAGAGTCTCGGATTAGAGTCTAGGGTTAGAGTCTCGGATTAGAGTCTAAGGTTAGAGTATAGGGTTAGAGTCTCAGGTTAGAGTCTCGGATTAGAGTCTCAGATTAGAGTCTAAAGTTAGAGTCTCAGGTTAGAGTCTAGGGGTTAGAGTCTCAGGTTAGAGTCTAAGGTTAGAGTCTAAGGTTAGAGTCTAGGGTTAGAGTCTAAGGTTAGAGTCTAGGGTTAGAGTCTCGGATTAGAGTCTCAGGTTAGAGTCTCAGATTAGAGTCTAAAGTTAGAGTCTAAGTTTAGAGTCTAGGGTTAGAGTCTCGGATTAGAGTCTAGGGGTTAGAGTCTCAGGTTAGAGTCTAAGGTTAGAGTCTAGGGTTAGAGTCTAGGGTTAGAGTCTCGGATTAGAGTCTAAGGTTAGAGTCTAGGGTTAGAGTCTGGGATTAGAGTCTCAGGTTAGAGTCTAGGGTTAGAGTCTAGGGTTAGAGTCTAAGGTTAGAGTCTCGGATTAGAGTCTAGGGTTAGAGTCTAGGGTTAGAGTCTAGGGTTAGAGTCTGGGATTAGAGTCTAGGGTTAGAGTCTAGGGTTAGAGTCTAGGGTTAGAGTCTCAGGTTAGAGTCTAGGGTTAGAGTCTCAGGTTAGAGTCTAGGGTTAGAGTCTAGGGTTAGAGTCTCAGGTTAGAGTCTAGGGTTAGAGTCTGGGATTAGAGTCTCAGGTTAGAGTCTAGGGTTAGAGTCTAGGGTTAGAGTCTAAGGTTAGAGTCTAAGGTTAGAGTCTAGGGTAGAGTCTAGGGTTAGAGTCTCAGGTTAGAGTCTAGGGTTAGAGTCTCAGGTTAGAGTCTAGGGTTAGAGTCTAGGGTTAGAGTCTCAGGTTAGAGTCTAGGGTTAGAGTCTGGGATTAGAGTCTCAGGTTAGAGTCTAGGGTTAGAGTCTAGGGTTAGAGTCTAAGGTTAGAGTCTAAGGTTAGAGTCTAGGGTTAGAGTCTAGGCTTAGGGTTAGGGGTAACGTTTTTCATGTCTGCTCTCATAATTCTGGTATTCCGTCCCATGTGTAACTGCTGCAGTTGTACACAACTTTGGTTAGGCAACAGTTTTACCCCCCTTTAAACAAAAACATGCTAATGTGTGTAGACTATTTTTATTTACATTGACAGTTATTCGTGATGGTCTCTGTGAGCCCACCAGAGCTGAGCCCCTGAATTCCTTTCCCATTTTCCTCTGCTGCTCTGGCTTTAACAGACAGGACAGATTTACATGTTGCCAGCATTGCAAAGCAGGAGGCTTCACACAGGAGTGATTTAAACAGCCTGTAATGATTTAAGGCAGCAGAAACACAGCAGAGTGGGTATGAGGTATGACATGTGAGCTCTGACTGTTTCTGTCGCCAGATGACAAAAGGGAGGATTTGTGCCTCTGCAGAGGTTCAGATGATTCCATGTCAAATCCGGGGGTGTATATATTGTGTCCAGCCCTTTACAGGCAGCTCTTTGATGGATACGGTGAGGGCACATGACGTGCCAAGGATTTGTCATTCCCTTTGATGATGGCTGTGGCATTGTTTCCGTCTCAGCTCCGGGAGCCTCCGAGGACGTCTGGGGGAAGCCGGGCATGTGTTTGTTTGTCGGGATCCCATTTATAATGGATCCTTATTTCAAAACAAAAGGAAACCATCAAAGTGCTCATCTCCATTGTTGCATCGCAGTCAGCGCAGCATTTATGAATTATGCTGCGAGGGACAGAGTGAGTTTGAAATCAGGAAGAGAGAGGATTTACTGATACTGGATATGGTGGGATGTGGAGTAGCATCTATTTAGTGGATAGTTGGTTTATTAAAAACAAGGTCTGGTTTGTGTCCAAACACAGTTTATAGACAGGAAAAATGGTCTTTTGGTTGTTTTTTCCTGTAAATTTGTAAGATATATGTCGGTTATAATATGATTTATGTTTCCTCCAGTTTGCATTTGCATTCGGGGGAGGAGAATTCCTCTGAGAAGCTCCTGGGAAGGGTTGCATCAGCTGGCTTCTCTGGATAGAAGAGCTTTACGTGTCTCTGTGAGCTTGTTAAAAAGCAAAGAAGAATGTCAGGGAAGGAAACATGGATATACCGGTCTCTGGAGAGCGGCTCAGACTTTAAGAAAGAAAATCAGCACCATCGTTTTCCTCCCCCCAAATGGTTTTTGTTATAAATATATTTTATTAGATATGAAAGGTTCACTAAAAACCTCTGCCAGTGACCTGAAATGTCGTAACATTTTCCTGGAAAGTAAATCGGAAGTGAAATGAAAGTTTTTCTTGGACCCAGCTCTCACGCTGTTGTTCACCAACATTTGTGACTCCTGAATCGGTATTTAATCAAACATTATAACTCATTTTCTTCAAATGACCTTCCAATGTGCACATGAGGAAAACAACTGCCTTGTTGCACGTATAATGGAGATGATCTGGTTACAAAGCTCTGCTGGGGAAGCTTCTGTCCTGGCACTCACATGGACCTTTAATAGTATCTACTATAGTTTAGCTGTTGGAAGAAACAACTTTTAAGGCCAATGCGACTCCCATCATCAGGAGCAAGAGGTGCTAAGGTGCCGCTAAGACCAAAAGCAACATCTGGCACACCATTTTGTCAACTCATTACCTGCCAGTTGTTCTCCATTTTCAGAGTGGACAAAAACTTTCAACTTAACCACTGGGGACATTTGGGCTCTGAAGCAACAACCTATTGGTTCGACCCAATGAATGGACGCCGGCGAACGTAGCAGCAGCGGATCTCTGGCTCCAGTAAACACCAGGACTATTTCCCCCGTTAGTGTCTTCATTAATGAGTCACATGTACTCTTCATCCCCTACGTGGCCTGAGCTCCGACATCAGATGATTCCACCTGAACGTCTCTGGATCTCATTTCTCGGGAGCGTCCAAACCCTGCACCAATGGATGGATGGGAAATGAGAGCCAGCATCACGGCTGAGTGCAGATCCATCACGCTGTCAGCCGGTCCTCCTCACACGCTGACTCTGGCTCAGATGAGAGCTCGCAGGTCAAAGCAGCAGCGAACACATGCGAGTGATTTGTATGTAGTAAATAACAGGATGGTCGTGACATTCAGCTCAGCTGCTCTAGGCTTTGTTATTGGCCCTCCGGAGGTCACAGCTTCCAGCCATCACTATGGTGATCTGGTGGAGGGGCTGGATGGGGATCAGTATAGTTTACCATCAGGGGATTTATGCACCATAAAATGGGGCAGAGGCTGAATTGATATGAGTATATGAGTTGCTATTTAAACTAACTGGCTAAACGCCACTAATTCCAATGCAAACAAATTAAATTGGGTCAACAAAGTAGCTCCGCATCATTTCCTCTTATAATTACTGAGTATCTAAGATTAATGCTAATGATGTTAGCAGGCTGCATCTGTCATCTCAGCTTGAGTGAATCGATTCCCTCACTGCGACTGTGGCGTTTGTTATGTTACTTTCTCAGCTACATCGCTCACTGCACAGACTAACATCACAGAGTGCACAGTGGTTTCAGCAGACAAATAGAGCTCCTCTGTCATTTTAAACATGAGTAACAATGGAAGTAATTAGCAATTAGTTCAAAATACCTTTAACTTTGTCCCACAAACGTTTCCGGTCAGATTAATTTTTTCCTGTTAGACATGCAACGCAGTTATAAAGCCCTTGTCTTTGATATTTAAAAAGTTTGGGTTTTTTTTTTTTTGAGATCCACTATTCTGATTAAGTCAGTCAATTTGTCAAAGGTAGACCTACTGAGGTTCTGTGAAGAAGGTTCTGGGGTAAGCCGGGAGTCACTGACTATCACTGAGTTCGTATGGATGAGGTTCTTAAAGCCTGAAGTGCTTCCAAGAAACAAAATCTCTCTCCTGCAGATTGTGCAAATGAGTGTAGGTTGATTCCATTTTGTACTGAAACTTCAGAGTTCCAGGGCGACGTTAGAGTGGTTTGGTTGAGTTGCTCCTGTCACCCCGTGGCGTTGCACCACCAATTCTCGCCTGTCAGTGGAATTGTGCATGAACGCCACATGTGCACATCACCACACACCCAAAGCTCCTGCTCATAAAAGCGGTTCTCACATCACAAGAACACCATCTATTCATCACTGCAGGTGCACGGATCAACTCATTCTCCTGCGCACAATAAAGCAAAACTTTAACCGGAGACCTTTTGCAGGGCTAAAAGTATAGGTGACCTTCTCTCTTCCAGCAGAGAGGTTGGGTTAAATGTTTGCATTTTCTTTTATCTTCCCTGTGAAATCCCCACAAAACGCTACAGAAAAAGAAGCGAGACGGTGCTATTTGTTCTGAATACGGAATGAAAACAGCCGAAGGTTAAATCGCTCATTAGCATGACTAGAAGGATCAACAATTGCACACTTGAGGATTTAATTAGGCGCTGAAGAGATTGATGGACTGGTGTTTTTACTGTAGATGAATGTGCAGGCCACATGATGTATATTAGCATTGCACCTTAAGTCTGGCGCTGCTTTTGAAAAAGAAACATAACAGAGATTAATGACAACCCTGCTCAGACAGTACATTAACAGCAGATCGATGAAGACAGGCCATTTTATCAGACATCTGTTCGTCCAAACTTCTCCCAGACACTTGGAAAGCAAAGCTTGCTCTCAGCACAAAATAAAGCCATGAACTGTTGCTAACACTGCGCAGTGACTCGCACTGGACTGTTATCCAAGAATACCACATAAAAACAAATCATTCTTCTACAGTTCTGCCGTCCCTGTGGCTTTGAGCCGGAGCTTCAGGGCTTATAAAGGGGATGCTAAATCCCTTTAAGAGTCTCTGTGGCCTCGGGGCTGAGGTAACAGTTAATTGTTTCAATTGTGTGCTGCAGATATTCGCAATGAGCTCATGAATCAAGCATGTGACTTATGCATCCACTCTTGCTCCTCGTGCAGCATGCCGTGATTTATGGCCGGACAGTGGCCTGCAGAGGTGTTGGATTCAATGAAATACAAGGGAGAACATCTGGAAATCCTATTAACCTTGAATCGCAGCGTGGGTTTGATAAGGGCTGATACACGTCATCCCTCTGGTCTGACATGCCGTTGCACACGGACGACGTGTGAACCCAGCCGGTTCGTGTTGGAAGTAGATCAATATTAATAGTCCTGCTTAAAGCTCCAGGTGAGCACACAACACCCCCAAATGACTCTCTTCCGTGCGTCTTTAACGACTCCCAGATGTGCCTCGGCCTGTCTGACGTCGTTGGTGTGACGAGAAAAAGAGAACGGCCGCGATGAGATGAGATGAGATGAGGTCCTCGTCCTGAAGTTGTGTGACACCAGTCACAGGAGTCTTTCTAGTCAAGGATAATCGGGTAAGAACGTGTCTGCGGGGAGCGTCTGAACAATGCCGCTCTGCCTCCGCTCATCTCAGAGCCATAATAAGAGCACCGGGAGGTGTGCTGAAACACCACCCGTATCACGGTTCATCCTCACCCCCGATGCAACAGTGACTAACACGCGGCCTGCTTTTCATTTAAGGGAATTACCTTTGGGAGGCCGGCAGACGTCTCCTGAGCCGCTCTGTGTGTGTTCTTCTCATCCCCGCAGAGATGTCTCATTAACACACAGCCCAGCGGGGCTGGTTTACCGTACAGCACCAACTTTGTCCTGCTGGAGCCTGCAGCGAGCTGATTGAAAAGAAGCTGAAAGTAATAATGACTCACACGCACTGCAGAGTCCCTGTGCACGTCTGCAGTCGTGGCACCACTCCACAGGTTCCTGCAGCCACTCTGAACAAGCCAAATCTGAAGTTAAAGCCACTTAAGGCAGCTTGCAACGTTAACCTCTAAAGGGTTTAGACATTTTTTGTCAATATTAGTTTTCAGTATTAGTCTTATAACATGTTTTACAGCCCTTTTACAGCCTCTAATTATTCAAACTGCAGAGGGGGGGCTGCTTCCTCCAGAGCCCTCGTGAGCTCAGGCGTCGTCTCACCGGGGTGTGGCTCATATAATTTACATTTCGTTACAGCGCGCTGTGAGACACCACATTGACTCCTCAGCAAACCTGGAGTTTCCATGATGCAAGCTCACGAGTGGGGGAGGGTAGGGGGTGGTCCTGTCTCCCGCCGGGAGCTGTCAGGAGCTGTCACAGGACAGGATCCAGAGCTGTGACCGGGAGAGGCCTGGGCCTGCCAGCTGTCACCTCTCTGACACTGGCTGAGACCATCCATCTGGTCTGGAGAGGCCCACCGTGGGTGGAGAGAGGAACCTGTCGGAGCTCCGAGCCTGCACGCACAGGAAGGCAGGAATGCGCACAGTCTGCAGTGGACACACTTCACCAGCACATTCTAAAGTGCACGGACATAAAAAGGCCTGCGCCCCTGCACGCGTCTGCAGCTCCAGGGCTGTTTCCAGCACTCACCGGCACAATCTGCAGCGCTGTCCGCATGAATCATTCCCCTGCAGACAGATCCAGGAAACAGAAGTGACACGCAGCCGTAAAGCTGCGCAGACACAAATAAACAAGTTGGCTGTAACACTCGTTTTCACACACACTGACTCTCTGTCTCTCACGTCCAGCTTTTTTAAAAAAAAAAAAACTTTCCTTGTGCACCTATGCATCATTAGGGAGTGCATAAAAAAGTCCTGCGCTGGCAGTAAAACTGGAATCGGTGGCAAGCTCCCTCTCAAACGTGGACACGGAGGGGTGGTGGATCTGTGGCCCCTTGTTAGTGTTCGGTGGGATTTTTACTGCTGTGACACCCATTTAGAGAAAAACAACAATGTTGGCGAACGCGGGCCCGGCCTGGAGCGCGTCCACCCTGGCACTGCTGAAGTAACGGGGGCCAGCGGAGCTGCCAGACATATGGAGAGCATTTGGACACGTTCAGACTCCACGCCGACCACAACAGACCCAGACAGTGTTGTACAGCTTGTTTTTGGTAACATCTCGTTTTCATAAGAATCCTAAATAGCCACAACATTCTGGATCTCTTCTCCTAAAAGTAACATTTGTTCATCTGCTGCTCGTACATTTTCTTTCTCCCCGCAGGACTGAAATTCATTAGGACTTTATTGCCATTTGAGCACGCACTCTCGCGCTCATCGTTTTCAATTCACATAATAGAAGCTCAAAGTGGAATTTTCAGTCAGATTGGTTGAATTAGTGAGGAGCCAATTAAACCAGGCACAGTTTATATGTGGGTGACCTGGCAAAGCCGACTCTCTGCACAGTTAGTAACACAGACGTGAAGGATAATAAATGTCGCTGAAATCCCAGTCAGGGCGCTAAACCCCACAGATGAGGAGAGGTCGGTGCTGATGTGGCGTGATGACAAAGCGACGAGCATTTTTCCCCTCTGGTGGTCCCCACATCCACTGACTCCAGGGTCAAAGAGAATGGATTCTTGTTTGGATTGGCTTTAATCTTCCATCAGGCAACACGAGGCGGGCGCGATGCTGGGAGTGTTTTCCATCATGCCAAAAAGGCGTAAGCGCACGGGCCGTGTGCTGCACAGCGACTCGCCGCTGGTGTAAAAGATCTGACAGGGACCCGATCTGGGCGGGTTGACTGCTGAGAAACACCTTTGCACAAACAGGACAACAGTAAACCAAAGGGATTGTGTGTTTTCCAGCGTTATCTTAATGGTCCCGTGGAAAAGCGTGACGAATGGAACGTTAAGACGGCACCGCTGGAGGAATGTTCACCGATTGTGTGTATCTCTGATAAACAGCCTCGTGCGGTTGTTTCGGAGAAGAGCGTGAGACCAGATGATGAATAATGAATGCAAATCAAAGATCCAACTGTGCCCTCCATCAAAGGTATTTGCTTCAAAGGACAGCATGCTCGGCAGGACTTTTATTCACTTTAAATGATTTATCGTCTCAACAAAAACAACAGAAGAATTCCGCGGCCTCACTGCACAACATATGTGACAAAATGATGCACGCACAGCTCAAAGCACGGAGAGAGGCTCCGCACACCGCTAATGGACTGTGATGAATTCATCAAGTGGGGGTTAAATCAGAGGTCACGACCTGGTTGCACAAAGCCCCCGTTTGACATTTTCTGTTGAACAAGTCCGTCACAATCAGCGTTCAGACATTTGCCTCATATAATCACCTGGAATTGGAATATTTTTATACTTTTGTGGTGGTGTTCGCAGTTTTGCACAACTCAGGATCACACCTTGATCCCAGATGGTTTAAACACACACACACACACACACACACACACACACACACACACACACACACACACACACACACACACAGAAAATAAAATGTATGTGTCCCGAGTTCACCATAAGAAAAATCAACAGGAAGACTCAACATAATATTACTAATCAGTATTATGAGTCAAAAAGAATTCAGCCATTTACATTAAAAACTTGTTGTAGTCCAACCTAAATAATCACCTACCAGCCACCTTGATGCACGTCCTTCAGTAGATGCATGCTAAATCCCACTGTGCCCAAATTTGAAGGTTATTCTGGGTAAACCGGCAATGTCCTTTAATTATATGGAGAAAAGTGTCCACGGTGTATTTACCATCTCGTTTCTACATTAGCCTTTAGCTTTAGGGAGATTTACTGCAACATTTGAAGGTTTGACAAAGACTTTGAAGGTGTGCCCTTGTTTACTACACCTGGACAAGGATCGTTCAAAGGTTTCTGCTCGGGATCGAGATGAAACAACACTTTATACATGAAGTATAACAAAGCAGTTGTCTCCTGCTATCCAGGACTGAACTCTCACAGCTCAGTGTGCTTCCTAACCTCGTTGATCTCAGTTTCAGTGCCACAAGTGTTTACACAAGTCAGACCAGTCTGTGTCCGTGCACCACAAAGATAACTGCCCCAGATGCCACTGGAGCATAATGAAAACAGGCAAATACTCTGAATTCTTCCTGGCTATAGTGGAGAAATAATATTTACTTGCTGAATTTACAATGGCTCTTTCAGGAAAGACACTGTAAAGCCAAACTGTTGTGCAACAGGAAAAGTGTGTGGACACGAGGACGTGGCCAAACTCCAAACTTGACTACACGCAGAAGCATCTGAGGCTGTGATTAACTTTTTGATTTTGAATCCAAATGAGACTCAAACATGGCTGCCGGTGCACACACCTTGGCTCAGCCCTGGAGGTCCCGGGGAGCAGCGTTTATTTTGTGGTCACGTAATTTGAAGATGGTGCACTTAACACTCGGAGTGGATGCCATCCTCTAATTAAGTTCCCATTAGCGGTGTTATGACAACATGACAGTCGTGTAAATCTCGTCTGAGCGGGCTGTTTCTGCTTCTGAGGGAACGGTGAAACTACTTTCTTTGAGTTTATCTGTCCCATTGCAGCCTTTAGTTTCACCATGACGAGCTGTTTCCACCATGTTCACACAGCTACATGGATAATAGCTTAAAAAATGACCTGGAAGTAAAGACACGGCTATAAAAATCATCACCCGAGTGGGAACCTGGTTTAATATTCAGCGGTAGAGCCGCGATAAACAATGCTGCACGGTGAATCATAAAAGTGGGATCCAAAGACAGCCCAGGTCTAATGTGAGGACAGGAAGTGGATGTTATTCCTTTCTAATGGCTCAGCCATGGCAGGCGCCCAGGATGTGCTACCGCAGTAGTGTGTGACCCAGAGACAGCCGGGGGGGCTTTCATTGAGCTAATATTAATTGATCTGTCCTGACCTACCCAGACCTGGCCTCCTCCGGCCTGGCTCCTTCGCTGGACCGGTGCCAAGCTCCGTCCCAACCCGGACGGAAATAAACAACAGTCTGTGGGGCTGTAGCCTCTAAAGCCAGACAATATTGTTCGATTTCACGTCATCCCTCCAGGAGGCAATTTAAACAACCAGCATGCTAATCGAGTCCCTACAAAAGCCCCCCTCCTTTCTGCTCCCTTTACAAGAGGCCAGAGAGAACCTGAAGAATTAAAGTGTTCTGCTGGAACAGCCTGAAGAATGTGGCGAGATTCCCCGCTGCCTCCAACACATCACCACAGTCTCAAGGGAAACCAGATTGTGACCCTGGTCTCAGGAGGGTCTGCCCTGATCCCCACAAATAATTCAATACTCTAATATCCCCTCAGTATTGGTTGTGGCCGCAGTAATACGATAGTGTTCATTCTCTGCTCGTGCCCTGAACCCACAGGTCAGACTGTAGCAGATCACAGGCTTCACTGTGACTCAGAGGTTAAACTAATCATGCATGACCCTCACGCATGGCCCGACCAGAAAGCCAACACCTGATTCTCGTCCACCAGAGGGGGAACGCGATTTTCTTTTTGTCTCAGAAGTCGCGTCATTCATGTAGGTTTGCCTTCTGATCCGCCGTGGCAACCATTTGGCCTCCCACTCCAGTTCCCTCATGTACATCGAAAAATGGGATGTTACAGCTTCATGATGCATATGAAATCTCTCAGAATCTCACATTCCTACATATCAGCTTTATACAAATCCTCAACAACACCACAGGCTGTCCCATATGTGAATATGGATTAATGTAAACGTTTAAGAAAATGTCCTGCACAATCCAGTTGTTTACAAGAGCTAATAAACACTGCCCCCTACTGTCCAAAAGGAATATTTACAGTCATTTACCGACGCAAATTCACGTCAACAGTTTTGCCTTTTAAAGTTTTTTTATTATCGAAATTATTGTAAACTAACGGATACAAAGTTAAAATCAATAAACAGTGAAGAAAAAAACAACTTAAAAACAGTCACATAATATTACATTAGTAATAACCAATAACAATGAAATATAAAAGCCTGCATCTTAAATGTGGAAGACTTGGAACTGTTGAAACGCCTCAATCTCTCATGAGATTTGATGCTTCTTTAGATTTAACTCGGATATTTTCAATTCAGTTCACAACTTAACATGAACCCAACAAAACAGAAACAGAACAGTAGACCCCCCGACCCAAAAAAACAGACTTTTAGTGGAAAGAGTTTAAATTATAGAGCTCTAAATATTGACATAGCCAGATATGAAATGAAGAAAAAGAAGAAAAAAGGAAGAGGAAATGACAACAAATAATGGCAGGAATTTACAATACTATGTTATTTGCTTCCATATCCTCAACAAATGTTAAGAAAGGCTGCCAAATATTATAAACTTTCCTAGTAGAACCCCTGATTGTATATCTGATCTTCCCCAACTTGATAAGGCACATTATTTCCCTAATCCCGTGACTGTATGCTGGAGGTGTTGGGTCCTTCCATTTCAATAATATCAGCCTCCCAGTTAATAGAGAACAGAAAGTACCGGGAAGCGTAGTTTTTCCCTTTATCTCAGGTCGGGAGCCCGTCTGTGCTACACCGAAAAGTGCAATGAATGGAGACAGCACCAGTTCTGTCCCAAAAATCTTAGAAAATGTATCAAAAATGGATTTCCAAAAAGTGTAAAGCTTTGGACTGTGCAAAACGTGTGCAAGAGAGTTCATTTAAATCTGTCTGCCACTTATTCTTCTGGAAGTATAAAGGGATCAAGTTGTGAAAATACAATGTTTCATATACCATCCTAATAGCTTGTTGTGACCTGGGAATATGATATTTTTGTACCAACTGTTCAAAGGAGGCAAAATTGCCATCAACATACAGATCAGACAGTGAAGCTGTACCTCTTCTGGAGCAGCCATCAAAGAGCTCATCTATTAATGACGGGGTAAACATATGGTTTTCCACAATTGGTGTAGACTGAGATACATCTGTAAGCGAGGAGGATCTTCTAAACTGGATCCAGATCTTAACAGAGTGCAGAACAACAGGGTTAGAAGTAAAGTTAGAAAAAGGCTACGTGGATGGTAACTTGAAACACAGTAGGGCTTTTAAAGACATGGAAATTACACATGTCCTCTCAAGATTCAACCATTCATGTTGTCGTCATCTTTGGCCATCCAGTATAACTTTATATAACATTATAATATTCACAGCCCAATAATAATACAAGAAATCAGGGAGTGCCATCCCTCCCATTGAACAAGGTCTCTGGAATAGACTTCATTTAATCCGGAAAACTTTTTTGTTCCAAATGAAAGTTGATATCTGATTATTTAATTTGGTAAAGAAAGATTTAGTTAAAAAGGCCATAAGGCACGTAAATGTATATAAAAACAGGCAGCATGTTCATCTTTACTGTATTAATTAGATAGAGAGGCAGGAGATCTCATCGTTCAATGTCCTGATTAAGACTCACTAAGAGGGAATTAGCAGCATAGAGGTCCTTATGTTCATCCGTGACCCATATGACGAGGTATTTCAATTTTTTGGGACAAATTTTAAAGGGAAGTGAATTTAAGGATATCTTGTAGTTGCTAGTGTCAACAGGCAGCAGCTCACTTCTCTGAATATTTAGCTTGTAGCTGGATAGTTTACCAAATTCTGGGTGTGAAATATATAGGAGCATATTATCCACATAAAGCGAGACTTTAAGCTCCTCCCCTGATCGCTGGATTCCTTTGACATCAGTTTTTTGCCTCAGTCCTAGAACTAAAGGTTCCATTGCAATCGCAAAAAGGAATGGTGATGGGGGGATATCCCTGTCTTTATAGATATACTGTATATATGTCTTATTTTATTTATCTTATTCTAATGTTGTCTTTTTTATGTTGAATGTCACAGCGTCACACCAGGACAAATTCCTAGCTTGTGTAATACTGTGTATTACATGAACAATGGCAATAAACCTGATTCTGATTCTGATTCTGATTGTGCCATGTTGAAGCTCAAAGAGAGAGGGTAAATTAATATAAGTACGAACAGCAGCCTTTGGAGATGTATATAATAATCTAATCCATGATATGAACGTACGGCCAAATCCAAACTTTTCCAATGTGCTGAAGAGATAGTTCCACTCAAACGCCTTTTCAGCGTCAAGTGAGAGCACTATCTCAGGCACATCTGGTGGAGACAGGCTAGGTCCACTTGCCACGTTGAATAGATCTGATTGCAGATATTATCTCCAGGGCCAGAAACTCCTTCTCTAACTCATCGGCTAATCCTCGGTTCACAGATGGACCATGTCGGGATCCAAAAAATCTTTGATTGCAGAGGGCTTTGTTGACAATTCTGATGTATATAATGATCGATAGAAATTTTTAAAACAAGAGTCAATCTTAACTCTATATTCAAACCTTGTTCATCATTGATCGCTGACATAGTCTGATTGGCGGTTCTTTGTCGTAACTAATGGACAAGAATTCGTCCAATTTTTCCCCATGTTCATATCATCCATGTTGAAATCCACAGCATTCATCCTCTGGTTCTGACTGGGATGACTGGAAATGGCTCATGAAACACCACCAGTATGACTTGATGTCTAGTTTATCTGAATGTCTGATGTATCAGCTTCTCCAGAACTTTTGTCAACTGATTTATCAGCTTCTCCAGAACTGTTGTCAACTGATTGATCAGCTTCTCCAGAACTGTTGTCAACTGATTGATCAGCTTCTCCAGAACTGTTGTCAACTGATTGATCAGCTTCTGTAGAACTTGTGTCCGGTTCTTTGATGACCTGAGCTGAGCCGACTTCTCTGTCTTCACCAGCTGAATGAATAAACTGCTCTTTGTTTTCCTTCTCCGATGCTGAAAGAAACAGAAATATGATGCAACTCAGAATTCTCAAAAGAATCAAGATATTTTAAATCATTCAACAAATAGGGTCCGAAATCCTAAAAACAATTATATTGAGGGGCCAAAGATTTATTTTCTAAAATAAAGATGCAAAAGTGAGAAAACTAAAGTTGTTTTGTACAGAATGTTTTCGTTTCGTTGTACATTGCTGCTGTGGTGCAGTCAGAGTGTCTGCAGGCCACAGAATTCCAATCCAACAAAGAAAACATTGTTAATACCAAGTGTTTAACCTACATATCCACCGGAAAACTGGAATAGACAGTTTAAGGGGTCCATGTGAATCAGATGTATAAAGTTTGGTTGAAAAGCCGTTCTCCTGTGGAGCTCTAAAAGAGTTTTATAGACTTTAAAACTCCTGGAACTCTCCATCAATACAGTAAATAAAGATCACTGAGTTCTGAGTTTAGTGTTCAAAGTTTTTGTGCATCACAAAATGAAAATATTTCATAAAAAGGAGATTAAATATACTTGTTAATTTCAGTTGATGTGCAGTTTGTTTGTTTTTTACTACTTTTTGAGTCTTTTATATTTCTTCTGAATCTTGAAATGTTAGCAAACAGCTGGAGGAAGATTATATCATGTGGAACAGAACAAACTAAGTATATCAATCAGCTCCTTCTAAAACCTTTCAAGTTGATCAGATTTGTGGAATAAAAGAATAAAGACAGACTCCAAACCTGTTTGTTCAGTGGGAGATTCCAGATCAGATGCCTCCTCCTCAGCTGGATTTAGTTTAGCAATAACCAGCGGATTAAGTTTCTCTGTCAGGTCTGTGACCAGATCTGTACCCTCATCACCTTCATCACCTTCATCACTTCCTTTCTGACCCTGACGAGGCCTCTTCTGTTGTGATTGAGGGCAGAAATCTGAACCAATGAAGAAACAAATCAATACACAGTTTACAATAAATACACTGGTTTATATATATGATGTCCTCTCATATGGAGGAGTCTCAACTTGAATTTAAGGATTAAGAACAGAATAATTCCTGCAAATAAATTTGATTTTAACTGTAAGAATTAACAAGTAAACAGGAAAAGAGACAAAGGTTAAAAAGACTGAACCTCGGTGGTTTCTGTGGCTGTTGGCTGGAGTCTGTTGAGCACCAAATCGCTCAAACTCGTCTCTGAGACGTCTGACGCCACCTGAGTGAACAGTGTTAAACAGGAGAACATCAGCTCCACTGAGTCTGCTTGTGAGAAGAGGGAGCATTAATGTCTTACCCTGTTTTGGTGCCTCATCTTGTACCTGACTTTCACCTTCTGGAATAAAAACACATTTCAATCAGGTGAAACTACCTGTTGCTCCCAGTTACACCAAATATTTGTCTAAGACCACCAACACTTTCAGTTTATTACAATATTCTGAAACAGAATAAATAGTTTAGACCAAAATGCTGATTAAATCCATAAAACTATGATTAATGTCAATAGTTGTTCCTGTAAACATGACTGAGTTCTGAGTTTAGAGTTCAAAGTTTTGTGCATCATAATGCAAAAATATACCATAGAACTAAAATCTTTGAGTATATCAGACCTGTATTCAGCAGCTTTACCTTTAATAGGAGAAAATGTCAGAAGCAGATGACTTTCACCATCTTCAGCTGTTTCATTGTCCCGTCCTGAAAGTTAAAATTTAGAATCCACCGAAATATTAATCATTTATAAGACAAATTTCAGACTTTGCATTAATTCCAATATTCTGAACAAGAGGCAGAAATAAATATATTACATTAAATGCTGATTCAATCCATAAAACTGATTAATGGCGGTAGTTGTTGTTGTTGTTTTCATCTTTTGAATGTTAGGTTTCTTCTGCTTATTGACAAATGAGTCAGTGAACGGCTGGAGGCCGATTACATGATGTGGACCAGAACAGATCAAATCATCACGATCAGCTGTTGTTGGCTCATTTTTCCAGCGAGGTCATCAGGCCTCATGTTCACTTTCCATTGATCTGACTGGTTAAGTAGCAGAGGAGAAAGAAGAGTGGGAGCTCTTTCTAAGTTCACCTGTGGAGCTCTTAAAGAGTTTTATAGACTCTAAAACTTCCCTTCACTCTTCACCAATACAGTAAATACCAATCAACAGCTTTTCAGCTTAGTGTTCAATTTCTTTGTGCATCATAATGTAAAAATAATCCACAGAACTAAAATCTTTGAGTATATCAGACCTGTATTCAGCAGCTTTACCTTTAATAGGAGAAGATGTCAGAGGCAGCTGACTTTCACCATCTTCAGCTGTTTCATTGTCCCGTCCTGAAAGTTAAAATTCAGAATCCACCGAAATATTAATCATTTATAAAACAAGTGTCAGTCTTGTATTTATTCCAATATTCTGTACAAGAGGCAGAAATAAATATATTACAACTAAATGCTAATATGAATCTATAAAAGGAGAAAAATATACTTGTTTATTTCAGTTGATGTGCAGCTTGTTTGATTTTTACTACTTTCTGAGTCTTTTATATTTCTTCTGAATCTTGAAATGTTAGCAAACAGCTGGAGGAAGATTATATCATGTGGAACAGAACAAACTAAGTATATCAATCAGCTCCTTCTAAAACCTTTCAAGTTGATCAGATTTGTGGAATAAAAGAATAAAGACAGACTCCAAACCTGTTTGTTCAGTGGGAGATTCCAGATCAGATGCCTCCTCCTCAGCTGGATCTGGTTCATCTGAGACCACCTCAGTGACCAGTCCTGTACCTTCATCACCTTCATCATCTTCATCACTTCCTTTCTGACCCTGACGAGGCCTCTTCTGTTGTGATTGAGGGGAGAAATCTGAACCAATGAAGAAACAAATCAACACAGTTTACAATAAATACACTGGTTTATATATATGATGTCCTCTCATATGGAGGAGTCTCAACTTGCATTTAAGGATTAAGAACAGAATAATTCCTGCAAATAAATTTGATTTTAACTGTAAGAATTTACAAGTAAACAGGAAAAGAGACAAAGGTTAAAAAGACTGAACCTCGGTGGTTTCTGTGGCTGTTGGCTGGAGTCTGTTGAGCACCAAATCGCTCAAACACGCCTCTGAGACGTCTGACGCCACCTGAGTGAACAGTGTTAAACAGGAGAACATCAGCTCCACTGAGTCTGCTTGTGAGAAGAGGGAGCATTAATGTCTTACCCTGTTTTGGTGCCTCATCTTGTACCTGACTTTCACCTTCTGGAATAAAAACACATTTCAATCAGGTGAAACTACCTGTTGCTCCCAGTTACACCAAATATTTGTCTAAGACCACCAACACTTTCAGTTTATTACAATATTCTGAAACAGAAATAAATAGTTTTGATCAAAATGCTGATTAAATCTATTAAACTATGATTAATGTCAGTAGTTGTTCCTGTAAACATGACTGAGTTCTGAGTTTAGAGTTCAAAATTTTTGTGCATCATAATGTAAAAATAATCCACAGAACTAAAATCTTTGAGAATATCAGACCTGTATTCAGCAGCTTTACCTTTAATAGGAGAAGATGTCAGAGGCAGCTGACTTTCACCCTCTGTTTGATTTTCCCGTCCTGAAAGTTAAAATTCACAATCCACTGCAATATTAATCATTTATAAGACAAGTGTCAGTCTTGCATTTATTCCAATACCTTTATAACATCGTATGTAGATCACTACACCTGCCACCACCAACACCACCAACACCAGCAGGACGACTGCAGGCAGGACAGCAGCCAAAACTACAGGTGAACTTTCATCTGCACAGAAGACCAAAAGTCACCCAAGGTTCAGCTTTTAAAGCTGTTTCTGGCTGAAACATTCAACTGGTAAAGCGGCAAAAGCTAAAATGGTAAGATGGAAGTGGTGCTAAGCCCATTTAAGCACACTCAAAAGTTAAGCTGGGTAAACTGGGAGTACAGCAACATCAAATCCTACCAGAGTAACAATCCTTTGCAGTGAATTCAGCAGTTCTGTTGCTCAGGGGGTTGCTCACGCGGCAGCTGTACACTCGTTCATCATGCTTATTGTCCAGAAATATCCTCAACTGAGGGCCCGGCTGGGTGTTTCCATAGAAGAACCACTCGTACTCAATATCAGGCTGAGGTGCTGAGCACGTCAGCAGTCCAGATAGATCTGAGCTCTTGCTTGAGTTTGTCTCACAGGTGATTGTTGGTTTAGCAACTTTATCTTTAGGAAGACAGAAAGTTATGATGCATTTGTCACAGTGAGTGGTTTAAACTATTAAAATATAATTACTGAATACAAGGCCATCATAAACAGCCAGAGATCAGAGTCAGCAGTAACGGGCAGCAGTACGTTAGGATTTAACGGAATTATTTGAAACATATTCCACAAACTCTTGTGAAAATGATGAAACAAAAGTGAAAATCTGAACAAAGTGAAGTTCAGCTGCTTCACTCGGTCGTGTTCTACATAAAACTGCTCCAAAATTAAACTGCTCAATTATACTTTACTGAGGTTCTATCAGAAGATAAATCAGTTGATTTTCTTTTAATATCTATTACAAATCTTTCACTTTGGTTCAGTAAAGTATCAGCAAAGAAATACTCACCAATAACCTGCAAAGTATAATAATAGAAATAGGATTTCTTTTGCATGTATAATTCCAATTCATACAATCCGCTGTCTTCAGATCTGAGGTCGGTCAGATGCAGCTCTGCAGAGTGCCAGTCAAGAGTGGTTCTGTTTTTAAATGGGCCATACACATCTTCTTCTTTGCCATTGAACTCGATCACTTTGTTGTCACCATGCATCCACAGAATCTGATCAGGCTGCTGCTCCTGGATCTGTGGCTTTAATTTCACCTCCTGACCCTTGAGACCATATTTTATTGACTGTGCAGCAACTAGAAACAGAACAGAGGAGTGTTAAAATAAAAACAAGGGTTATGGTTGCTCAAGCACCTGAGTTTGGACAAATCCAGAATATTCATCTAGTTTTTATTCCATTTTCATTTCCTCTCATCAAATTGTTCAACCACTCAGGACCAGCCGTGGACAACATCACCCACAACCAGTGAGCCTGTTCTGATCCATAAAACACAGTTCTGGACCAGTAATGTTGACGGACAGCAGCTAGCTTTCAAATGAACAATAGCAGGAAAAAAAGTTTGCTGTCAGAAACAACAGATGGAATCTCTAAAACAGCAACTGAAGGGTCACCGAGAAAATCACATAGCTGCAGTATTAACCAATAAAAGCCGCCATATTGTCTCATAACTGTGGGTGTGTATGAGAGAGAGAAAGCGAAAGTGTCCTCTGTGCAAATATGTCAAATAAAAACACAATATAAATATTTTGTATCAAAAGAAATGAAATATCATAGCAGTAACAGCACTGTAATAACAGTGACCATCAACAAAGATGAATAATAAGTCGCAAAAGAAGTTAGGAAGTTATCACAGAAATATTACTACACTCAAACCACAGCGATATGATAAAATGGAACTTTTACAACTAAAATAGTTTCAGAAAATATGAATGAATCAAATGATTGGTTATTTTCCGAGAGCTCAAACGAGGCATGAACCAGCACAACAATCACCTCCAGAAAGACTCACCGAGGCAGAAGATCACATTCAGGAAAAAAGCCTGGAAAACCCGAGGAGCCATTCCAGGAGCACACAATAGCGCAGCAGCCTTCCTTCTCCTACATTGATGACACAAAGTAACGAACGGGTTGATAATTATTTGTCAAGTTGTGACAAGCCTAAACCGCTACGAGCCAGGTAAAACCCAGGTGAGTGTATATTTAAATTTGTTTCCTTCCTGCCACAGTGAAAGTATCCGCCCTCTCACTTCGCTGCGTTGATTTGATCAGAACCGGAAGTCTCTGATGCACCTACTTCCTGTTTGAATGCCGGGCGCTTTGGTTTGTTACCAGTCCAGAAGACCCACACGGACGTTACCTCATGCCTAATTAACAAAACTAGTAAATAAATACGTTTACATTTGCTATTGTGGCCCAGCTAAATAGACTTTACACAAAATTCTTTATTCTGACGCGCATGTCATTAAGAACACATTTGAGAGCAAATTCCGTCCCATCTGGTGTATTTGCTTCAAAGGGCAGCATGTACTGCTTCAGCCTGCTGGAATCAGACTTAAATGTCAGCTTGAAGCATGTCCTTCTGTGGGTTCGACGTAAATCCTACTGCATCCTAATTTAAAGGTTTCCGCTCAGCTTCTAGAACAAACAACACTTTAAACATGAAATACAGCAACATATTCACATGAGTAAGAGCACTTTAATAGATGAACCAAAGTTTTCTGCACAGGATGAATCCAATGCCCCCTTCCCTTTTTTTAACTGAGCTCCACACAATGTCATGTCCCACTGTCCTGCAGCTGGTGGAACCACTGTTGTCCAAGCACAGCAGTCTGGTCAGGGTTTGTTGATCTGCTCCAGTCGCAGCTGAAGTGATGCACTCACTAAAATATTGGAGATTTCAACACAAGGCGTGTTACCTCGTCTCGTTAATCAGACCACAGTTGGAGATTGAGCTCCACAGCACTTTGTATAAAGCCAGCTTTAAAAATAAGAAAACAACTATTTTAACAGTAAAACAACTTTTAGGCTGTATTTCCACACTTAAAAACAATCACATATTATCAGATTAGTAATAACAATAATGCCCAACAATCAAATATCAAAGCTTGTGTCTTAAATTTGGAAGAATTGATAATCCTTTGGTGTTTGTGTCTCTCATGAGTTTTCATGCTTCTTTAGATTCAACTCTCAGATTTCTTCTATAAAATATTTGACTGTAATACCGACAGACATTTGCAGGTTTAACCAACAAAAACACAATATTTCTCTATTGTACACAAAACAAATGCAGAACATAGAGCTTAATTAGCTAAATGTCCTCATACTCTAATAAAACTATCAAATATCTCATGGAACAGTTTTACTGAAGTCCTTAAAAAGGTTAAAAAATATTTGTCAGAAAAAGGGAAAACAGCCCACTGAGATACCTCAATCAATCAAATCAATCTTTATTTATATAGCGTCTTCTACAATCAAAATTGTTTCAAGGCGCTTTCCAGAATCCCAGGGCCTGACCCCAGACAAGCAACAGTGGCAAGGAAAAACTCCCCTTTAACAGGAAGAAACCTTGAGCAGGACCAGGCTCATGTAGGGGGACCCTCCTGCTGATGGGGGGGGGGGGGCATAGAGAGAGAGGAGAAGGGGGAAGACAGGTAGAGGATAGGATAGGTAGGAGAGGAGAGGAGAGGGGTAAAGGAGAGGAGAAGTAGAGTGAAGGGGAGGTAGAGGAGAGGAGAGGAGAGGAGAGGAGGAGAGGGAGGGAGAGGAGAGGAGAGGAGAGGAGAGGAGAGAGAGGAGAGGAGAGGAGAGGAGAGGCGAGGCACAGAGCACAGAAACGCACACAAAAAAATGATGCACAATCACTTCAGCGGGGCCGGAGGTCATTATGCAGCGCAGAGGGCGGCGATACCTGTAAATAAACAGGGGGGGGGAGAGAAGCAGAAAAACTACACAAGAATCAGCATAACTAGTCTGCTTGATGAGGAGAGGAAAGGAGAGAGGAGAGGAGAGAGGAAAGGAGAGTGATGAATATACTTAAAGTCAAAGCTGCTTTTGTATTGTTCTCAGTTGGCTTCCTGTTGTCCATCTCTGGGTCTTCAGAGTCTGCAGACCTCTGTCTCAGTCTGCTCCTGCTCCACCCTGTAATCTAGCCCACTCTGTCTTCTCTCTGCTGCTCAGCATCATCCAGCACACCTGCTCAAACCTCCTGTCTGGCACATCACTCTTTGTGTTGTGCTCCTGCCTGTCCCTGTCCCTGTCCCCGTCCCTGTCCCCGTCCCTGTCCCCGTCCTCTGTTCCCTCCTCTGGTTCTGACTGGGATGACTGGAAATGACTCACGAAACAGCACAAGTACGAACTGGCGTCACGTTTTTCTAAATGTCTGATTTATCATCTTCTCCAGAACTGTTGTCAACTGATTGATCAGCTTCTGTAGAACTGTTGTCAACTGATTGATCAGCTTCTGTAGAACTTGTGTCCGGTTCTTTGATGACCTGAGCTGAGCCGACTTCTCTGTCTTCACCAGCTGAATGAATAAAGCTGCTCTTCGTTTTCAATCTCCGATGCTGAAAGAAACAGAAATATGATGCAACTCAGAATTCTCAAAAGAATCAAGTCAGTAGTTGTTCCTGTAAACTTGACTGAGTTCTGAGTTTAGAGTTCAAAGTTTTGTGCATCATAATCCAAAAATATACCACAGAACTAAAATCTTTGAGTATATCAGACCTGTATTCAGCAGCTTTACCTGTAATAGGAGAAAATGTCAGAGGCAGATGACTTTCACCATCTTCAGCTGTTTCATTGTCCCGTCCTGAAAGTTAAAATTCAGAATCCACCGAAATATTAATCATTTTTAAGACAAATTTCAGACTTTGCATTAATTCCAATATTCTGAACAAGAGGCAGAAATAAATATATTACAACTAAATGCAAATATGAATCTATAAAAGGAGAAAAAATATACTTGTTTATTTCAGTTGATGTGCAGTTTGTTTGTTTTTACTACTTTTTGAGTCTTTTATATTTTGTCTGAATCTTGAAATGTTAGCAAACAGCTGGAGGAAGATTATATCATGTGGAACAGAACAAACTAAGTATATCAATCAGCTCCTTCTAAAACCTTTCAAGTTGATCAGATTTGTGGAATAAAATAATAAAGACAGACTCCAAACCTGTTTGTTCAGTGGGAGATTCCAGATCAGATGCCTCCTCCTCAGCTGGATCTGGTTCATCTGAGACCACCTCAGTGACCAGTTCTGTACATTCATCACCTTCATCATCTTCATCACTTCCTTTCTGACCCTGACGAGGCCTCTTCTGTTGTGATTGAGGGCAGAAATCTGAACCAATGAAGAAACAAACCAATACACAGTTTACAATAAATACACTGGTTTATATATATGATGTCCTCTCATATGGAGGAGTTTAAATGTGCATAATAATAATAATAATAATAATTCCTGCAAATAAATTTGACTTTAACTGTAAGAATTAACAAGTAAACAGAAAAAGAGACAAAGGTTAAAAAGACTGAACCTCGGTGGTTTCTGTGGCTGTTGGCTGGAGTCTGTTGAGCACCAAATCCCTCAAAGTCGTCTCTGCGACGTCTGGCGCCACCTGAGTGAACAGTGTTAAACAGGAGAACATCAGCTCCACTGAGTCTGCTTGTGAGAAGAGGGAGCATTAATGTCTTACCCTGTTTTGGTGCCTCATCTTGTACCTGACTTTCACCTTCTGGAATAAAAACACATTTCAATCAGGTGAAACTACCTGCTGCTCCCAGTTACACCAAATATTTGTCTAAGACCACCAACACTTTCAGTTTATTACAATATTCTGAAACAGAAATAAATAGTTTTGATCAAAATGCTGATTAAATCTATTAAACTATGATTAATGTCAGTAGTTGTTCCTGTAAACATGACTGAGTTCTGAGTTTAGAGTTCAAAATGTTTGTGCATCATAATGCAAAAATATACCATAGAAATAAAATCTTTGAGTATATCAGACCTGTATTCAGCAGCTTTTAATAGGAGATTTCAGAGGCAGCTGACTTTCACCATCTTCAGCTGTTTCATTGTCCCGTCCTGAAAGTTAAAATTCAGAATCCACCGAAATATAATCATTTTTAAGACAAATTTCAGACTTTGCATTAATTCCAATATTCTGAACAAGAGGCAGAAATAAATATATTACATTAAATGCTGATTCAATCCATAAAACTGATTAATGGCGGTAGTTGTTGTTGTTGCTTTCATCTTTTGAATGTTATGTTTCTTCTGCTTATTGACAAATGAGTCAGTGAACGGCTGGAGGCCGATTACATGATGTGGACCAGAACAGATCAAATCATCACGATCAGCTGTTGTTGGCTCATTTTTCCAGCGAGGTCATCAGGCCTCATGTTCACTTTCCATTGATCTGACTGGTTAAGTAGCAGAGGAGAAAGAAGAGTGGGAGCTCTTTCTAAGTTCACCTGTGGAGCTTAAAGAGTTTTATAGACTCTAAAACTTCCCTTCACTCTTCACCAATACAGTAAATACCAATCAACAGCTTTTCAGCTTAGTGTTCAATTTCTTTGTGCATCATAATGTAAAAATAATCCACAGAAATAAAATCTTTGAGTATATCAGACCTGTATTCAGCAGCTTTACCTTTAATAGGAGGAGATGTCAGAGGCAGCTGACTTTCACCATCTTCAGCTGTTTCATTGTCCCGTCCTGAAAGTTAAAATTCAGAATCCACCGAAATATTAATCATTTATAAAACAAGTGTCAGTCTTGTATTTATTCCAATATTCTGAACAAGAGGCAGAAATAAATATATTACAACTAAATGCAAATATGAATCTATAAAAGGAGAAAAATATACTTGTTTATTTCAGTTGATGTGCAGTTGTTTGATTTTTACTACTTTCTGAGTCTTTTATATTTCTTCTGAATCTTGAAATGTTAGCAAATAGCTGGAGGAAGATTATATCATGTGGAACAGAACAAACTAAGTATATCAATCAGCTCCTTCTAAAACCTTTCAAGTTGATCAGATTTGTGGAATAAAATAATAAAGACAGACTCCAAACCTGTTTGTTCAGTGGGAGATTCCAGATCAGATGCCTCCTTCACAGCTGGATCTGGTTCATCTGAGACCACCTCAGTGTCCAGTTCTGTACCTTCATCACCTTCATCACCTTCATCACTTCCTTTCTGACCCTGACGAGGCCTCTTCTGTTGTGATTGAGGGCAGAAATCTGAACCAATGAAGAAACAAATCAATACACAGTTTACAATAAATACACTGGTTTATATATATGATGTCCTCTCATATGGAGGAGTCTCAACTTGCATAATTAATAATAATCATTCCTGCAAGTAAATTTGACTTTACTTTAACTGTAAGAATAAACAAGTAAACAGAAAAAGAGACAAGGGTTAAAAAGACTGAACCTCGGTGGTTTCTGTGGCTGTTGGCTGGAGTCTGTTGAGCACCAAATCGCTCAAACCCGTCTCTGAGACGTCTGAGCCAACCTGAGTGAACAGTGTTAAACAGGAGAACATCAGCTCCACTGAGTCTGCTTGTGAGAAGAGGGAGCATTAATGTCTTACCCCTTTTTTGGTGCCTCATCTTGTACCTGACTTTCACCTTCTGGAATAAAAACACATTTCAATCAGGTGAAACTACCTGCTGCTCCCAGTTACACCAAATATTTGTCTAAGACCACCAACACTTTCAGTTTATTACAATATTCTGAAACAGAAATAAATAGTTTTGATCAAAATGCTGATTAAATCCATAAAACTATGATTAATGTCAGTAGTTGTTCCTGTAAACATGACTAAGTTCTGAGTTTAGAGTTCAAAATGTTTGTGCATCATAATGTAAAAATAATCCACAGAACTAAAATCTTTGAGTATATCAGACCTGTATTCAGCAGCTTTACCTTTAATAGGAGAAGATGCCAGAGGCAGCTGAGTTTCACCATCTTCAGCTGTTTCATTGTCCCGTCCTGAAAGTTAAAATTCAGAATCCACCGAAATATTAATCATTTATAATACAAGTGTCAGTCTTTCATTTATTCCAATACCTTTATAATATCGTATGTAGATCACTACACCTGCCAGCACCAACACCAGCAGCAGCAGGACGACTGCAGGCAGGACAGCAGCCAACTACACAGGTGAACTTTCATCTGCACAGAAGACCAAAAGTCCACCCAAGGTTCAGCCTTTAAAGCTGTTTTTAGCAGAAACATTCAACTGGTAAAGGGGCAAAAGCTAAAATGGTAAGATGGAAGTGGTGCTAAGCCCATTTAAGCACACTCAAAAGTTAAGCTGGGTAAACTGGGAGTAAAGCAACATCAAATCCTACCAGAGTAACAATCCTTTGCAGTGAATTCAGCAGTTTCGTTGCTCAGGGGGTTGCTCACGCAGCAGCTGTACACTCGTTCATCATGCTGATTGTCCAGAAATATCCTCAACTGAGGGCCCGGCTGGGTGTTTCCATAGAAGAACCACTCGTACTCAATATCAGGCTGAGGTGCTGAGCACGTCAGCAGTCCAGATAGATCTGAGCTCTTGCTTGAGTTTGTCTCACAGGTGATTGTTGGTTTAGCAACTTTATCTTTAGGAAGACAGAAAGTAATGATGCACTTGTCACAGTGAGTGGTTTAAACTATTAAAATATAATTACTGAATACAAGGCCATCATAAACAGCCAGAGATCAGAGTCAGCAGTAACGGGCAGCAGTACGTTAGGATTTAACAGAATTATTTGAAACATATTCCACAAACTCTTGTGAAAATGATGAAACAAAAGTGAAAATCTGAACAAAGTGAAGTTCAGCTGCTTCACTCGGTCGTGTTCTACATAAAACTGCTACAAAATTAAACTGCTCAATTATACTTTACTGAGGTTCTATCAGAAGATAAATCAATAATTTTCTTTTCATATCTATTACAAATCTTTCACTTTGGTTCAGTAAAGTATCAGCAAAGAAATACTCACCAATAACCTGCAAAGTATAATAATAGAAATAGGATTTCTCTTGCGTGTATAATTCCAATTCATACAATCCGCTGTCTTCAGATCTGAGGTCGGTCAGATGCAGCTCTGCAGAGTGCCGGTCAAGAGTGGTTCTGTGTTTAAATGGGCCATACACATTTTTTTCTTTGCCATTGAACGTGACCACTTTGTTGTCACCATGCATCCACAGAATCTGATCAGGCTGCTGCTCCTGGATCTGTGGCTTTAATTTCACCTCCTGACCCTTGAGACCATATTTTATTGACTGTGCAGCAACTAGAAACAGAACAGAGGAGTGTTAAAATAAAAACAAGGGTTATGGTTGCTCAAGCACCTGAGTTTGGACAAATCCAGAATATTCATCTAGTTTTTATTCCATTTTCATTTGCTCTCATCAAATTGTTCAACCACTCAGGACCAGCCGTGGACAACATCACCCACAACCAGTGAGCCTGTTCTGATCCAATAAAACACAGTTCTGGACCAGTAATGTTGACGGACAGCAGCTAGCTTTCAAATGAACAATAGCAGGAAAAAAAGTTTGCTGTTAGAAACAACAGATGGAATCTCTAAAACAGCAACTGAAGGGTCACCGAGAAAATCTCATAGCTGCAGCATTAACCAATAAAAGCCGCCATATTGTCTCATAACTGTGGGTGTGTATGAGAGAGAAAGAGAAGAGGTTAGGAAGTCTCTTAATTCTTATCACAGAAATATTACTACACTCAAACCACAGCGATATGATAAAATGGAACTTTTACAACTGAAAAAAAATATGAATGAATCAAATGATTGGTTATTTTCCGAGAGCTCAAACGAGGCATGAATCAGCACAACAATCACCTCCAGAAAGACTCACCGAGGCAGAAGATCACATTCAGGAAAAAAGCCTGGAAAACCCGAGGAGCCATTCCAGGAGCACACAATAGCGCAGGTGAGAGTAAATTTAATATTCAGTATTTACTTCGTATTAAAGTGAAAGTATCCGCCACCTGCCATCATCCATGTTCGGAGCCCTTCGTATTCCCCTCTCCCGGGCCTCCTATGACAGCACAGACTTTGCCCCAGACTTTGCCCTGGTGTGTATTCCCTGACTGGGCGGGGCTACTACCTGGCCACGCCCACCAGACCCTGCACACCTGCAGCTCATTCATGGGCCATTAGCCACCTGCCTCCTGCTCAAAAAGAAGGAACAAAATGGAGGAAGTGATGAGGGGGAAATGATTTTATTTACAGCTAAAAAGTTGTAGGCAAAATCATCTTAAATTAATAACTTTGCTATCCTGCAATATAAAAATGAACACTGCCAATGAGTGATTCTATATTCACGTGATTAAAAAAATATGCTCATTGTGTTATTTTGATTTTCCTTACTTATTTCTGTTGAATCATCGATGAAGGTTCAATATAACAGTTAGGCTGTCTTTAAAAGAAAAATGATCAAATTAATTAATCTGATCATTTTTCTTTTAATAAAAACAATTCCCACAGACCCGAACACCACACAAGGGTTAAAGCCTATTTTTGTTTTTCGTGCTGTCGAAAGGCAGATTGGTCCGATCAATAAATCGATTAAAGCTGTTGATCAATCACTGCGTCTGATTGCTAACAAGAGTTTGATGGGAGACCCGAACATCTTTAGTCTTTCAAAATATATGGGTAAAATAAAAGTTAAGATTCCGGATTTATTTAAATTAACAAAAGCTATATAAAATCTACTGCTCCATAGTCTTGTGAATTCCTCTTTATGTATCTCAACTATCCATTGGTGGGTCTATGAATTTGGAAGCCGATTTTACATGATATTCTGTACATCCACATGGATTCAAGAACAAATGTGAGTGCAGATTTCATGTTGTGTAAACGTCTTTTTGGATATCTTCGTGACTTCCCCAAAACAAGATCACACTTTTTGCTGCGTAGTGGTTTTTTGTTTTATGCTTGTTTTTTTTATTTAATTGCACATTATAAATATTAAGTGGACAAAAGACAGTCTTACCGTGTAGAAATGAAGATAAATTCAGTATTTAAAGTCTCTGTTCTCAGCGAGGGGGGATCCCTCATCCGCGGCTCTGCTTCAGTTTCTTTTCCTTAAAATGTCTTTCCTGTTTCTCTGTCTCAGTTTAGCATTGCCGCATATACATTTCATTTCAAATTCAATTAAAAAGTTAAGATTAGATGACAGGAAGACACGCGCAACAACAAGTGTGAATAAACACCAGGTGCTGCAGGGCTTTGGTTCCTCATTGAAAGTTACACGTACCGTTCAAGTATTTATTTTTAGGTTTAAATATGCATATTTATTTACCATCTGCAGGGTAAGGAGTAAGTATAGTGATCAATTTCTAATATTTTAAATCAGTAAACCATCCTCCACCGCTGTCAAGTCTCTGAGGCAGCCGTTATCTTGTGTATGTGAGTGTATGACTTCATTAGTGTCACGCTGCCGTGGTGCGACACCCCCATGGGTAGAATACACTCTTCAGTGAGTACAGCTTGGTCAACATCCCAGCACATCACTGTGGAGATGACTTGGTTCTTGTTGTCCCGCCCCCCCGTGATGAAGAGTTTGTTATTACAGGCAGCGATGGCGCAGCTCGCCCTCTCGCCAAGGCGTGTGATGAGCGACCAGGAGTCGGACAGAGGCGAATAGCAGTACATGGCATGCATGGCACCACCTGGGAGGAGAGCCAGGATTCAACAGCGACCATGTTAAGACTTAGAACGATCAAATTAAGACTGATTAGCGGGATGAGAGCCTCCTACCAACTACATAAATGCAGCCGTTGAACGCGACTGCATTGGTGCATTTGGTTTCCACTGGAATGGGCGCCCGCATTTCCCAGAAGTCTCTTCCTGGCTCCCAACGCTGGACCTGATCTGTGGCCAGTTTTCCATTTGGACCACCACCGATCACGTAGATCCATCTGTCAAAGGAGGCAGCAGCAAAGGAGCTGACGCCTACAGCAAGAGGCGTCACCTGCAGGTACAGGAAGAGGCTTTATTTCATAGCCATACTCACTCAGCCCTCATGCACCTCCCCCTTTTTTGTCGGCAATGAGGCAATTAACATATAAATTATAGTAATTATAAAAATGGCAACTGTTGTAACAGAGATTATATTTATATTAACACTGCTGATTTCTGTCCACCTGTGTCCAGCAGTTGTGGAAGGGATCGTAGGCCTCCACGCTGGCGAGCCTCTGAACACCATCAAATCCGCCCAGTGCGTACACCTTCCCATCGTGAGCGGCCATCTTGTGTCTCCAGCGCCCAGTTTTCAGAGCCTCCACCTGGATCCATTTATCCAGGGCACCGTTATACTTCCAGACTTCGTGCTGTGTGTCTTTACCTCCTGAAACAACAGGAATAAGAGAGAAAACGTCTCAGCTTTCACCATAAGAAACAGAAAAGGTCTAAAAAGGAAGGATTCACGATGAAAGTTGGCATGAAAAGAAAAGAAAAAGGTCATTATTGCGTCCCCAGTGTCCAAATATGTCGTAATACCATGTGAGTGAACAGAACGTTTGCTTCTTTACGCTGGCTGGGACCGTGACCATGACGTGTCAGGGTTAATACGAGAATATAAAAGATGAAACTGAGGCCATTTCTCCTACCAGATATGTAAACTTCATTGCAGAAAGTGACACATGCAAATTCCACCCATTTCCGGTTTTGGGATTGGTCCTCCATCTCTGTGATCGGCAGCCTCGCCACGTCCAGCCTGCTGCGCCGGAGCGGGTCCAAGCAGGTGACGGTGGAGACGAAGTGTTCGTCCTTGGCGCAGCCTCCGATGATCAGAAACACCTCTGACATAAAATGTTGCACGCGCGGTTTGGTGCGCTCCGAGACCACCTGGGGAAAAAATCGCACCAATTTCGATGAGTTGGAGGGCTTTTCTCAAACCCAAGGATGGTTTTTAGTTACTTTCACACCAGTTATTCAGCCTGGACTTAGTTTCATAACCAAGATTTTCATGAAATTGTGAGTGAAGACAGTAGTAGTCGGTTCCACTCATGGTTTTATCTAATGTTTTATCTGACCATATAATTAGTTAAAGCCTGTGTGTGTACTGACCCCCCTCCCTGTGAGGTGATAGCGGCGGACCTCTTGCATCAAAGGAAAAACCTCAGTGCAGCTGCGAATCAGTTCATCTGCCTCCACTTTTTCCACGAAATACGCAGGTTCCAGGAGTGGCAGGCGCACGTGTGAAAGCAACCTGGCCAGTAGAGGGCAGCGCTCATCCTGCCGGGCCCTCACCCAGCGCGTCACGGCCTCAAACACACACTCCTCACAGTTAGCATCAAGGTCGTCCCTCTGCAGGACGCTCTCCAGTGAGTCCGCCGGCAGCTCCAGGAAGTCCCGCTGCTGAACCACCTGCGAGAACTTGGAGACGATGTAGTCCTGGGCGCCGGTCTTCAGGCTGGTCAGGACGTGGCTGTCAGCAAGGTTCAGGATCCCGATGCAGCTTTCAAGATGGAGGGACTTGCTGAGGAATCCGGCGCATGCATCGACCACACGCAAGAACTGCAGGAGACAAGATCAGACCAGGAAAGATCACTCTGAAGAAATCTGATCATCTAAATGTTTGAACCTATAAACCCACTAAAGAAGGTTTAAAGATGTTCTTTGTTTGAATTATGAATTAAATCAATACAAACATCTGCGCTGGTGCACAGCTGTGCAGTATGGAAAACTGACAGAATGTAAACAACTGCCTACTTTCACTTCCACTTTCCGCAGCCTGACAACATCAAGTAGAAGCTTTTCATTGTAGTTCCACACAACAGGAACTTTAGGATGCAGCTCGTAACATTTGTGATGAACTATATCAACAGCTTTAGAATATTCAAAGGTCAAACGTGGCGGCTCATTGTGCGTTTAAAGGCCTTCAAGGCTCCTGTTCTTATTTTTAGTGAATAAAAACACAAAGTAAATATTTGAAGTCAGTGTCGGGGAGAAAAGTCTCATCTTAAAGACCAGTTTATGCAAAAAAGTGCCCATCCCTGTCCCTCTCCCTGTCCCTGTCCCTGTCCCTGTCCCTGTCCCGGTAAATTGCCTTCTCTTCTGTTTTAACAAGTCTCTGCCGGTTCCCTGCCTGTCATCGCCTGCCTGAGTTTTCCATGTTCTTCTCTGTGGATCATCACACTGTGGAATAACTTCCTGGATTACTTGAATGCTGCATCTCGTTGTGAACCTGAGCTGATTTCTAAAAAAATAAGATCTCCTGCTGGGTTCCTCCATTATTGCATCTTGGTGCCGTTTCTACCTGCAACACTCGGATCATCTTATCTGCATTTGTTGTTCTGATGATGCATTCATTCACATTCTAGACTTGTTCTTTGTCGTCATGATCGCTTGTAATTTAGTTTTATTCTTCTTCTCCTGAAGAAACTGTTGGTCTGGTTCCCTCCTCTGGTTCTGACTGGGATGACTGGAAATGACTCACGAAACACCACAAGTATAAAATGACATCAAGTTTCTCTGAATGTCTGATTTATCAGCTTCTGTAGAACTTTTGTCAACTGATTGATCAGCTTCTGTAGAACTTGTGTCCGGTTCTTTGATGACCTGAGCTGAGCCGACTTCTCTGTCTTCACCAGCTGAATGAATAAACTGCACTTTGTTTTCATTCTCCGATGCTGAAAGAAACAGAAATATGATGCAACTCAGAATTCTCAAAAGAATCAAGTCAGTAGTTGTTCCTGTAAACATGACTGAGTTCTGAGTTTAGAGTTCAAAGTTTTGTGCATCATAATGCAAAAATATACCATAGAAATAAAATCTTTGAGTATATCAGACCTGTATTCAGCAGCTTTTAATAGGAGAAGATGTCAGAGAATCAGAATCAGAAGCAGGTTTATTGCCATTGTTCATGTAATACACAGTATTACACAAACTAGGAATGTGTCATGGTGTGACGCTGCGACAATCAACATAAAGAAGACCACACTAGAATAAGTTAAATAAAATAAAATAAGACATATATACATTATATACATAAATAGTAGGTGGTAAGCGGTATGTGGTAAGAAATAGTGCAGGTCAAAGCAGGAGTAATGTATCGCTCGTGAGTCCGACTGGCTGCTGTACATGGTGCTTAAGTGATAAGTCACTTGGTGTTCAGCAGCCTGATGGCAGAGGGGAAGAAGCTGTTCGTGTAGCGGGAGGTTTTGGTCCGAATGGACCGTAGTCTCCTGCCTGAGGGGAGGGGGGAAAACAGTCCGTGACCAGGGTGGGAAGGGTCGGCCGTGATCCGACCTGCACGCCTCCGGGTCCTGGAGATATACAGGTCCTGGATGGATGGAAGCCTGCAGCCGATCACCTTCTCGGCAGCGCACACGACGCGCTGCAGCCTCAGTCTGTCCCTGGCAGTGGCACCAGCAAACCACACGGTGATGGAGGAGGTGAGGATGGAGGAGGTGAGGATGGACTCCATGATGGCCGTATAAAACTGCGCCAACATCCTGGGAGGCAGTTTGAGCTCCTCAGCTGCCGTAAGAAGAACATCCTTTGCTGGGCCTTCTTGATGAGGGAGCTGATGTTCGGCTCCCACTTAAGGTCCCGGGTGATGGTGGTGCCCAGGAAGCGGAAGGAGTCCGTGATGGTGACGGGGGAGTCCATAAGGGCAAGGGGGGGCAAAGGGGCTGTGATTTTCCTGAAGTCCACAATCATCTCAGAGGCATCTCACATTCACCCTCTGTTTGATTGTCCAGTCCTGAAAGTTAAAATTCACAATCCACTGCAATATTAATCATTTATAATACAAGTGTCAGTCCTACATTTATTCCAATACCTTTATAATATCGTCTGTAGATCACTACACCTGCCAGCACCAGCAGCAGGACGACTGCAGACAGGACAGCAGCCAAAACTACAGGTGAACTTTCACCTGCACAGAAGACCAAAAGTCCACCCAAGGTTCAGCCTTTAAAGCTGTTTTTAGCTGAAACATTCAACTGGTAAAGGGGCAAAAGCTAAAATGGTAAGATGGAAGTGGTGCTAAGCCCATTTAAGCGCACTCAAAAGTTAAGCTGGGTAAACTGGGAGTAAAGCAACATCAAATCCTACCAGAGTAACAATCCTTTGCAGTGAATTCAGCAGTTTCGTTGCTCAGGGGGTTGCTCACGCAGCAGCTGTACACTCGTTCATCATGCTTATTGTCCAGAAATATCCTCAACTGAGGGCCCGGCTGGGTGTTTCCATAGAAGAACCACTCGTACTCAATATCAGGCTGAGGTGCTGAGCACGTCAGCAGTCCAGATAGATTTGAGCTCTTGCTTGAGTTTGTCTCACAGGTGATTGTTGGTTTAGCAACTTTATCTTTAGGAAGACAGAAAGTTATGATGCATTTGTCACAGTGAGTGGTTTAAACTATTAAAATATAATTACTGAATACAAGGCCATCATAAACAGCCAGAGATCAGAGTCAGCAGTAGTAACGGGCAGCAGTACGTTAGGATTTAACGGAATTATTTGAAACATTTTCCACAAACTCTTGTGAAAATGATGAAACAAAAGTGAAAATCTGAACAAAGTGAAGTTCAGCTGCTTCACTCGGTCGTGTTCTAAATAAAACTGCTACAAAATTAAACTGCTCAATTATACTTTACTGAGGTTCTATCAGAAGATAAATCAGTTGATTTTCTTTTAATATCTATTACAAATCTTTCACTTTGGTTCAGTAAAGTATCGGCAAAGAAATACTCACCAATAACCTGCAAAGTATAATAATAGAAATAGGATTTGTTTTGCATGTATAATTGCAATTCATACAATCCGCTGTCTTCAGATCTGAGGTCGGTCAGATGCAGCTCTGCAGAGTGCCAGTCAAGAGTGGTTCTGTGTTTAAATGGGCCATACACATCTTCTTCTTTGCCATTGAACTCAACCACTTTGTTGTCATCATGCATCCACAGAATCTGATCAGGCTGCTGCTCCTGGATCTGTGGCTTTAATTTCACCTCCTGACCCTTGAGACCATATTTTATTGACTGTGCAGCAACTAGAAACAGAACAGAGGAGCGTTAAAATAAAAACAAGGGTTATGGTTGCTCAAGCACCTGAGTTTGGACAAATCCAGAATATTCATCTAGTTTTTATTCCATTTTCATTTCCTCTCATCAAATTGTTCAACCACTCTGGACCAGCCGTGGACAACATCACCCACAATCAGTGAGCCTGTTCTGATCCAATAAAACACAGTTCTGGACCAGTAATGTTGACGGACAGCAGCTAGCTTTCAAATGAACAATAGCAGGAAAAAAAGTTTGCTGTCAGAAACAACAGATGAAATCTCTAAAACAGCAACTGAAGGGTCACCGAGAAAATCACATAGCTGCAGCATTAACCAATAAAAGCCGCCATATTGTCTCATAACTGTGTGTGGGTGTGTATGAGAGAGAGAAAGAAAAGAGGTTAGGAAGTCTCTGAATTCTTATCACAGAAATATTACTACACTCAAACCACAGCAATATGATAAAATGGAACTTTTACAACTAAAATAGTTTAAGAAAATATGAATGAATCAAATGATTGGTTATTTTCCAAGAGCTCAAACGAGGCATGAATCAGCACAACAATCACCTCCAGAAAGACTCACCGAGGCAGAAGATCACATTCAGGAAAAAAGCCTGGAAAACCCGAGGAGCCATTCCAGGAGCACACAATAGCGCAGGTGAGAGTAAATTTAATATTCAGTATTTACTTCGTATTAAAGCGAAAGTATCCGCCACCTGCCATCATCCATGTTCGGAGCCCTTCGTATTCCCCTCTCCCCGGGCCTCCTATGACAGCACAGACTTTGCCCTGGTGTGTCTTCCCTGACCGGGCGGGGCTACTACCTGGCCACGCCCACCAGACCCTGCACACCTGCAGCTCATTCATGGGCCATTAGCCACCTGCCTCCTGCTCAAAAAGAAGGAACAAAATGGAGGAAGGGATGAGGGGGAAATGATTTTATTTACAGCTAAAAAGTTGTAGGCAAAATCAACTTAATGCCAATGAGTGATTCTATATTCACGTGATTAAAAAAATATGCTCATTGTGTTATTTTGATTTTCTTTACTTATTTCTGTTGAATCATCGATGAAGGTTCAATATAATAGTTAGGCTGTCTTTAAAAGAAAATGATAAAATTAATTAATTTTATCATTTTTCTTTTAATAAAAAGTGAAGACAATTCCCACAGACCCGAACACCACACAAGGGTTAATAAAGCCTATTTTTGTTTTTCGCGCTGTCGACAGGCAGATTGGTCAGATCAATAAATCGATTAAAGCTGTTGATCAATCACTGCGTCTGATTGCTGACAAGAGTTTGATGGGAGACCCGAACATCTTTAGTCTTTCAAAATATATGGGTAAAATAAAAGTTAAGATTCCGGATTTATTTAAATTAACAAAAGCTATATAAAATCTACTGCTCCATAGTCTTGTGAATTCCTCTTTATGTATCTCAACTATCCATTGGTGGGTCTATAAATTTGGAAGCCGATTTTACATGATATTCTGTACATCCACATGGATTCAAGAACAAATGTGAGTGCAGATTTCATGCTGTGTAAACGTCTTTTTGGATATCTTCGTGACTTCCCCAAAACAAGATCACACTTTTTGCTGCGTAGTGTTTTTTTGTTTTATGCTGGTTTTTGTTTTTTAAATTGCACATTATAAATATTAAGTGGACATATGACAGTCTTACCGTGTAGAAATGAAGATAAATTCAGTATTTAAAGTCCCTGTTCTCAGCGAGGGGGGATCCCTCATCCGCGGCTCTGCTTCAGTTTCTTTTCCTTAAAATGTCTTTCCTGTTTCTCTGTCTCAGTTTAGCATTGCCGCATATACATTTCATTTCAAATTCAATTAAAAAGTTAAGATTAGATGACAGGAAGACACGCGCAACAACAAGTGTGAATAAACACCAGGTGCTGCAGGGCTTTGGTTCCTCATTGAAAGTTACACGTACCGTTCAAGTATTTATTTTTAGGTTAAATATGCATATTTATTACCATCTGCAGGGTAAGGAGTAAGTATAGTGATCAATTTCTAATATTTTAAATCAGTAACTACCATCCTCCACCGCTGTCAAGTCTCTGAGGCAGCCGTTATCTTGTGTATGTGAGTGTATGACTTCATTAGTGTCACGCTGCCGTGGTGCGACACCCCCATGGGTAGAAATACTCTTCAGTGAGTACAGCTTGGTCAACATCCAGCACATCACTGTGGAGATGACTTGGTTCTTGTTGTCCCGCCCCCCCGTGATGAAGAGTTTGTTATTACAGGCAGCGATGGCGCAGCTCGCCCTCTCGCCAAGGCGTGTGATGAGCGACCAGGAGTCGGACAGAGGCGAATAGCAGTACATGGCATGCATGGCACCACCTGGGAGGAGAGCCAGGATTCAACAGCGACCATTTTAAGACTTGTAACGATCAAATTAAGACTGATTAGCGGGATGAGAGCCTCCTACCAACTACATAAATGCAGCCGTTGAACGCGACTGCATTGGTGCATTTGGTTTCCACTGGAATGGGCGCCCGCATTTCCCAGAAGTCTCTTCCTGGCTCCCAACGCTGGACCTGATCTGTGGCCAGTTTTCCATTTGGACCACCACCGATCACGTAGATCCATCTGTCAAAGGAGAGGCAGCAGCAAAGGAGCTGACGCCTACAGCAAGAGGCGTCACCTGCAGGTACAGGAAGAGGCTTTATTTCATAGCCATACTCACTCAGCCCTCATGCACCTCCCCCCTTTTTTGTCGGCAATGAGGCAATTAATATAAATTATAGTAATTATAAAAATGGCAACTGTTGTAACAGAGATTATATTTATATTAACACTGCTGATTTCTGTCCACCTGTGTCCAGCAGTTGTGGAAGGGATCGTAGGCCTCCACGCTGGCGAGCCTCTGAACACCATCAAATCCGCCCAGTGCGTACACCTTCCCATCGTGAGCGGCCATCTTGTGTCTCCAGCGCCCAGTTTTCAGAGCCTCAACCTGGATCCATTTATCCAGGGCACCGTTATACTTCCAGACTTCGTGCTGCGTGTCTTTACCTCCTGAAACAACAGGAATAAGAGAGAAAACGTCTCAGCTTTCACCATAAGAAACAGAAAAGGTCTAAAAAGGAAGGATTCACGATGAAAGTTGGCATTATAAGAAAAGAAAAAGGTCATTATTGCGTCTCCAGTGTCCAAATATGTCGTAATACCATGTGAGTGAACAGAACGTTTGCTTCTTTACGCTGGCTGGGACCATGACCATGACGTGTCAGGGTTAATACGAGAATATAAAAGATGAAACTGAGGCCATTTCTCCTACCAGATATGTAAACTTCATTGCAGAAAGTGACACATGCAAATTCCACCCATTTCCGGTTTTGGGATTGGTCGTCCATCTCTGTGATCGGCAGCCTCGCCACGTCCAGCCTGCTGCGCCGGAGCGGGTCCAAGCAGGTGACGGTGGAGACGAAGTGTTCGTCCTTGGCGCAGCCTCCGATGATCAGAAACACCTCTGACATAAAATGTTGCACGCGCGGTTTGGTGCGCTCCGAGACCACCTGGGGAAAAAATCGCACCAATTTCGATGAGTTGGAAGGTTTTCTCAAACCCAGGAGGTTTTTTAGTTACTTTCACACCAGTTATTCAGCCTGGACTTAGTTTCATAACCAAGATTTTCATGAAATTTGGTTGGAGTGAAGACAGTAGTAGTCGGTTCCACTCATGGTTTTATCTGACCATATAATTAGTTAAAGCCTGTGTGTGTACTGACCCCCCTCCCTGTGAGGTGATAGCGGCGGACCTCTTGCATCAAAGGAAAAACCTCAGTGCAGCTGCGAATCAGTTCATCTGCCTCCACTTTTTCCACGAAATACGCAGGTTCCAGGAGTGGCAGGCGCACGTGTGAAAGCAACCTGGCCAGTAGAGGGCAGCGCTCATCCTGCCGGGCCCTCACCCAGCGCGTCACGGCCTCAAACACACACTCCTCACAGTTAGCATCAAGGTCGTCCCTCTGCAGGACGCTCTCCAGTGAGTCCGCCGGCAGCTCCAGGAAGTCCCGCTGCTGAACCACCTGCGAGAACTTGGAGACGATGTAGTCCTGGGCGCCGGTCTTCAGGCTGGTCAGGACGTGGCTGTCAGCAAGGTTCAGGATCCCGATGCAGCTTTCAAGATGGAGGGACCTGCTGAGGAATCCGGCGCATGCATCGACCACACGCAAGAACTGCAGGAGACAAGATCAGACCAGGAAAGATCACTCTGAAGAAATCTGATCATCTAAATGTTTGAACCTATAAACCCACTAAAGAAGGTTTAAAGATGTTCTTTGTTTGAATTATGAATTAAATCAATTCAAACATCTGCGCTGCTGCACAGCTGTGCAGTATGGGAAACTGACAGAATGTAAACAACTGCCTACTTTCACTTCCACTTTCCGCAGCCCGACAACATCAAGTAGAAGCTTTTCATTGTAGTTCCACACAACAGGAACTTTAGGATGCAGCTCGTAACATTTGTGATGAACTATATCAACAGCTTTAGAATATTCAAAGGTCAAACGTGGCGGCTCATTGTGCGTTTAAAGGCCTTCAAGGCTCCTGTTCTTATTTTTAGTGAATAAAAACACAAAGTAAATATTTGAAGTCAGTGTCGGGGAGAAAAGTCTCATCTTAAAGACCAGTTTATGCAAAAAAGTGCCCATCCCTGTCTCTCCCTATCCCCGTCCCTGTCCCTGTCCTTGTCCCTCTCCCTGTCCCCGTCACTTAGTTAAAAACAAGTTTTTCTAAAATTTTACTTAAAAATGGTAGGTTGGATACAGGCCGATAGTTATTTAAAACGCTGTGGTCTAGATTGCTCTTCTTCAGAAGGGGCTTCACCACCCCGTTTTAAAGGAGGTGGGGAAGACACCCGTCTGAAGAGAGCAATTCACCATATATAGAAGATGCTCCTCAAAGAATCCATAAAATGTTTTGAAAAACGGTGTGGGAATTGGATCTAAAAGGCAGGTTGTGGGCCTTACTGGGGAGAAAACTCGACCAAGTGTCCTCGCATCAACCAGGACAAAACTCTCCAGTGTCTCCTCAGGTGAAAGCAATGATCCAGGAGTGTTGTTGATTAAAATTTGCTGTGATAAAAGACTGGATCTAATATCATCGATTTTACTCCTGAAGTGGTCTGCAAAGGCCTCGCAGAGGGTGTCAGTTGTTGTTGTGGGACACCTGTTAAAATTACCGTTGGTTAAAAGCTCAATTGTGTGGAATAGAAATTTGGGGTTGTTTTTATTGTCAGAGATTAGTTTTTTGAAATGAGAGGTTCTTGCCTGCTTGATTGTGTTATTGTAGGTTTTGAGGTGTTGATAAAATATTTCTTTATGAATGGTCAGCTTGGATTTCCTCCACCTCCTCTCAGCACTCCTGCAGGATCTTTTCAGTTTTCTAATTTCTTCATTTCTCCACGGTAGTGCACGTTTTGTTCTTACAGTTTTTGTGACAAGTGGAGCCACAGAGTCCAGCGTTGACTTTAATTTATTGTTAAAAGTGTCAACAATAAAATCACACGGTGCTGGTAAAATTTCTGCAGGAGTGCTCTGTAAAATCTGGATAAAATTTGCAGCCACTTCAGGAGTCAGGTAGCATCTCCTCACCGTTCTCACAGGGGCCCCCCGCTGGTTAAAACTGGTGATGTTAAAAAACACACAAAAGTGGTCCGACACTGCCAGATCCCCAACAGAGGACCCACCCACGGACAGGCCATAGGTTATGACCAGGTCCAGGGTGCGCCCTCTGTTGTGGGTCGGCTGCGTGACATGTTGTTTAAAATCCAAACTGTGAAGGAGGTTTAAGAATTCTCTGGACACTGGGTCCGAGGCGTTGTTGAGGTGTAGATTAAAATCACCAGTTATTAAAATCCTGTTGTATTTAGCATAAATGATTGATAAAAATTCTGAGAATTGGCTGATAAAAGAGGTGGAGTATTGGGGTGGTCTATAAACTGTTATGCTTAAAATAGGAGGGCTGCTAAAAACAAACACATGATGCTCAAATGATGGAAACGTATTAAAAGAGACCTCGCGTGAAGACATTTGGGTCCTTGTTATTGAGGCGGTTCCACCTCCTTTCCTGCCCCCCCTTGTAGAAAATAAAAAGTTAAAATCTGGGGGGCAAGCCTCTGTGAGAACAGCAGGTGCATCAGTGCCAAGCCATGTCTCAGTAAGGAGAATACCATCGAGGTTTCTGTCTAAAATTAAGTCGTTTATTATAAAAGATTTATTTAAAAGAGAGCACACGTTCAGCACGGCCATCTTTATGTCCGCGCCGGACGTGCGCTCATCCTGTCTTTTTATGGGAACAATAAAAGCACCGTCACGTCTGGGAACAGTCCTGGGTTTCTGTCCGTATGAAATGATGGGGTCAATGGAGTGAATGATCTGTGATGTTGATGGCAGACATGGGAGTAGTGGTGAGGGGGGCATGTATGGTGGGGCGTGGGGGGGGGGTGTGAGCGTATATGTGAGTGCGAGTGGGGGGCAGAGTGTTGGTGTGCATGTGTTTTAACCAATAGTCAGGAAGTGGATGTTGTGCAGGAACGGACAGTCAAGTCAATGTTCAAAGATAGAAGCCGGGACCCCTCATGGTTTGGGTGAAGGCCGTCCCGTTTAAAAAGATGGGGTCTATTTAAAAAGGCAGCAAAATTGTCGACGATGGGGATACTGTTGCCCAAGCAGTACCCCTTCAGCCACAGGTGCAGCTGGTGAAGGCGGCTGGTGACGACGTCACCGACCGTAGCGAGGTGGGGGGCGGGAGCGGGCCGGAGATAATTAGCCGCTTCCCCGTGTCCAGCAGACGGTCCACCAGGGAGAGATGAAGTCTGCTTCAGAACCTCCGACTGCTGAAATTTGAGGTCATTGATGCCGGCTTCCAGAACCAGCGTGGAGGCCGAGGGGTGCTGTGCACTCAGCTGCAGGGCCGAGGATGTAACCTCCGCAACACGGGCACCGGGGTGACAGAAGGTCTGGAGGTGCGGCGGCGGTGGTCGGCGGTGGCGGCGAGGAGCCTGGGGATGGTGGCGCCGGGTCGTGGGCTGCTCCTGACCAGGATGGTAGCGGAGGGCCAGGTCGAGCGAGCTGACTCTGGTTCCTCGTCTGGTGAGAGCCAGCTGGACGGACAGGACCAGGAGGCGAGCGAGCTGGAACAAGCGCCCACGGGAGGGAAGTCCTGCAGGCTTAGGATATCGTACCTGTTATCCAGTGGCAGATACGGGGGCGGGGGAGGGGGAGATGGACGGGCCCTAGCGCCCCTGGCCACCACCGACCAGGGTTCCCTTGGTTTGAGCGGTGTTGAGCTCACGAGGGCTCCTGCTCCGTCCCTGGCGATGAAACCCTGCGACTCCGTGGGGCGGAGGAGGAGGAGGTGGAATGAGCCGCTCCTTTGGGCATGGCTCCCTGGCGGTGCCGGCAGGACTCCGCCGGTGCTGTAGCTGGAATTTCAGCGTTGATGGACCTGGTCCATGACAGGGTGGTGTCATTCGTGGCCGTCGTGCTCCGGTCACCAGCGCCGGATGCCTTCAGGAGGGCGATTTGTTTCGCCTGGGACATAGCAACAGTGGAGAGGTCCAGCAGGTCGACCCGCAGACCCTGTCCCTCGGACCTCAAACGGGCGATATGTTTCTCCTGGGTCGAGGCGACAGCAGATGACTCGAGTATGAATGTGTCCCTCTCCTTGAGTTCGGACTGGAGCCCGGAGATGCTCTCCCTCAGTTTGGAGAACGTGGGGAGGCAGGACTCACACCGCCATCATGCCTGCAGCCTGAGCCGGGGGACAGCCACACTAGGCACCGTGCCAGCACACGGAGGTGAGTCCAGGTTAGCACCGTGGCTAAAAACAAGCCGGCGCTAGCAGCGGGCAGGTGACTCCGCGAGATCGATAAAACTTAAAATTTTAAGATCCTCCGCACCGATGTCTGCTCTTCAAAGTGATCTGTGTTCCGTGTAAAATGGTAACTCGCGGTCTGATGTTTTTGATGTTCCTCCTGTCGGACGCGATGTTAGCAATCCGTTCTCTCCTCCAACAACACGAGCTGTCGTCGAAGCTACTTCATCTGGTGTATTTGCTTCAAAGGGCAGCATGTACTGCTTCAGCCTGCTGGAATCAGACTTAAATGTCAGCTTGAAGCATGTCCTTCTGTGGGTTCGACGTAAATCCTACTGCATCCTAATTTAAAGGTTTCCGCTCAGCTTCTAGAACAAACAACACTTTAAACATGAAATACAGCAACATATTCACATGAGTAAGAGCACTTTAATAGATGAACCAAAGTTTTCTGCACAGGATGAATCTAATGCCCCCCCCCCCTTTTTTTTTTAATTGAGCTCCACACAATGTCATGTCCCACTGTCCTGCAGCTGGTGGAACCACTGTTGTCCAAGCACAGCAGTCTGGTCAGGGTTTGTTGATCTGCTCCAGTCGCAGCTGAAGTGATGCACTCACTACTAAAATATTGGAGATTTCAACACAAGGCGTGTTACCTCGTCTCGTTAATCAGACCACAGTTGGAGATTGAGCTCCACAGCACTTTGTATAAAGCCAGCTTTAAAAATAAGAAAACAACTGTTTTAACAGTAAAACAACTTTTAGGCTGAATTTCCACACTTAAAAACAATCACATTATTATCAGATTAGTAATAACAATAATGCCCAACAATAACATATCAAAGCTTGTGTCTTAAATTTGGAAGACTTGATAATCCTTTGGTATTTGTGTATCTCATGAGGAGTTTTCATGCTTCTTTAGATTCAACTCTCAGATTTCTTCTATAAAATATTTGACCGTAATACCGACAGACATTTGCAGGTTTAACCAACAAAAACACAATATTTCTCTATTGTACAAAACAAATGCAGAACATAGAGCTTAATTAGCTAAATGTCCTCATACTCTAATAAAACTATCAAATATCTCATGGAACAGTTTTACTGAAGTCCTTAAAAAGGTGAAAAAATATTTGTCAGAAAAAGGGAAAAAGCCCACTGAGATACCTGAGTGATGAATATACTTAAAGTCAAAGCTGCTTTTGTATTGTTCTCAGTTGGCTTCCTGTTGTCCATCTCTGGGTCTTCAGAGTCTGCAGACCTCTGTCTCAGTCTGCTCCTGCTCCACCCTGTAATCTAGCCCACTCTGTCTTCTCTCTGCTGCTCAGCATCATCCAGCACACCTGCTCAAACCTCCTGTCTGGCACATCACTCTTTGTGTTGTGCTCCTGCCTGTCCCCGTCCCTGTCCCTGTCCCCGTCCCTGTCCCCGTCCCGGTTCTCTGTGGATCATCACACTGTGGAATAACTTCCTGGATTACTTGAATGCTGCATCTCGTTGTGAACCTGAGCTGATTTCTAAAAAATTAAGATCTCCTGCTGGGTTCCTCCATTATTGCATCTTGGTGCCGTTTCTACCTGCAACACTCGGATCATCTTATCTGCATTTGTTGTTCTGATGATGCATTCATTCACATTCTAGACTTGTTCGTTGTCATCATGATCGCTTGTAATTTAGTTTTATTCTGCTTCTCCTGAAGAAACTGTGGTCTGGTTCCCTCCTCTGGTTCTGACTGGGATGACTGGAAATGACTCATAAAACAGCACAAGCTACTCCAGAACTGTTGTCAACTGATTGATCAGCTTCTGTAGAACTTGTGTCCGGTTCTTTGATGACCTGAGCTGAGCCGACTCTCTGTCTTCACCAGCTGGATGAATAAACTGCACTTTGTTTTCCTTCTGCGATGCTGAAAGAAACAGAAATATGATGCAACTCAGAATTCTCAAAAGAATCAAGATATTTTAAATCATTCAACAAATAGGGTCCAAAACCCTAAAAACAATTATATTGAGGGGCCAAAGATTTATTTTCTAAATAAAAGATGCAAAAGTGAGAAAACTAAAGTTGTTTTGTACTGAATATTTTTGTTAACGATACCATCAAGCTGTTTTGAAACAAGATTTCTACCGTATTGAATTATACGTATTATATATTATATATTACCATTTTGTTGTTAACAGTACGAACTAGCCATTATTGCTGCCTGATGGGGATGTGAGAAGTTTTTCCCCACGTTTGTATGTTGCTGCTGTGGTGCAGTCAGAGTGTCTGCAGGCCACAGAATTCCAATCCAACAAAGAAAACATTGTTATACCAAGTGTTTAACCTACATATCCACCGGAAAACTGGATTAGACAGTTGGGGGTTCATTGTGATTCAGATGTACAAAGTTTGGTTGAAAAGCCGTTCACCTGTGGAGCTCTAAAAGAGTTTTATAGACTTTAAAACTCCTGGAACTCTCCATCAATACAGTAAATAAAGATCACTGAGTTCTGAGTTTAGTGTTCAAAGTTTTTGTGCATCACAAAATGAAAATATCTCATAAAAAGAAGATTAAATATACTTGTTAATTTCAGTTGATGTGTAGTTTGTTTGTTTATTTACTAGATTTTTGAGTCTTTTGTGTCAGGTTCCCAGCTTCTGGGAACTCTATTGTGTTTTTTCCCCCTGCAGGGGGCGTGGTGGAGCCACGTCCCAGCCGCAGGTGGTGCCGGGGACTGGCACACCTGCAGACTATCGGTGATCAAGCCACCTATTTATGGACTCTTCTCACGGCTTGCCAGCGTTGGCGTGTTTTGGCTGATTCCAAAAACCCCGACTACACCTTCCCGGATTCTCGTAGAGACTAATTCCTGTGTGGATTATTTGGAACTCGATTTTTGGACTATCGTTTGGATTCTTTTCTCGAACTACTTTTTGACCCCGCTTGGGATTGTTTGCTGTGAGTTTGCCTTTCTGGCTTGGAATTAGAACTTATTGTGGACTCCATCTCTTGTGAGTTAAATACACTCCTGTGATCTTCAATAAAGTTTCTTGGGAGACGATCCGCCACTGTGTGCTGCCTGCTTTCGGGTCCTGGTACAACCGTTCGTAACACTTTTGTATTTCTTACCACTCTTAAATTCAGCAAACAGCTGGAGGAAGATTATATCATGTGGAACAGAACAAACTAAGTATATCAATCAGCTCCTTCTAAAACCTTTCAAGTTGATCAGATTTGTGGAATAAAATAATAAAGACAGACTCCAAACCTGTTTATTCAGTGGAAGATTCCAGACCAGATGCCTCCTTCTCAGCTGGATCTGGTTTATCTGAGACCACCTCAGTGACCAGTTTTGTACCTTCATCACTTCCTTTCTGACCCTGACGAGGCCTCTCTCTGTTGTGATTGAGGGCGGAAATCTGAACCAATGAAGAAACAAACCAATACACAGTTTACAAAAATACGCTGGTTTATACATATGATGTCCTCTCATATGGAGGAGTTTAAACTTGAATTTCAGGATTTAGAACAGAACAATTCCTGCAAATAAATTTGACTTTAACTATAGGAATTTGCAAGTAAACAGGAAAAGAGACAAAGGTTAAAAAGACTGAACCTCGGTGGTTTCTGTGGCTGTTGGCTGGAGTCTGTTGAGCACCAAATAGCTGAAACCTGTCTCTAAGACGTCTGATGCCACCTGAGTGAACAGTGTTAAACAGGAGAACATCAGCTCCACTGAGTCTGCTTGTGAGAAGAGGGAGCATTAATGTCTTACCCTGTTTTGGTGCCTCATCTTGTACCTGACTTTCACCTTCTGGAATAAAAACACATTTCAATCAGGTGAAACTACCTGTTGCTCCCAGTTACACCAAATATTTGTCTAAGACCACCAACACTTTCAGTTTATTACAATATTCTGAAACAGAAATAAATAGTTTTGATCAAAATGTTGATTAAAACCATAAAACTATGATTAATGTCAGTAGTTGTTCCTGTAAACATGACTGAGTTCTGAGTTTAGAGTTCAAAGTTTTTGTGCATCATAATGCAAAAATATACCATAGAAATAAAATCTTTGAGTATATCAGACCTGTATTCAGCAGCTTTACCTTTAATAGGAGAAGATGCCAGAGGCAGCTGACTTTCACCCTCTTCAGCCGTTTCATTGTCCCGTCCTGAAAGTTAAAATTCAGAATCCACCGAAATATTAATCATTTATAAAAACAAGTGTCAGTCCTACATTTATTCCAATACCTTTACAACATCGTCTGTAGATCAGTACACCTGCCACCACCAACACCACCACCAACACCACCAACACCAGCACCAGCAGCAGCAGGTTGACTGCAGGCAGGACAGCAGCCAAAACTACAGATGACCTTTCACCTGCACAGAAGACCAAAAGTCCACCCAAGGTTCAGCCTTTAAAGCTGTTTCTAGCTGAAACATTCAACTGGTAAAGGGGCAAAAGCTAAAATGGTAAGATGGAAGTGGTGTGCTAAGCCCATTTAAGCTCACTCAAAAGTTAAGCTGGGTAAACTGGGAGTAAAGCAACATCAAATCCTACCAGAGTAACAATCCTTTGCAGTGAATTCAGCAGTTTCGTTGCTCAGGGGGTTGCTCACGCGGCAGCTGTACACTCGTTCATCATGCTTATTGTCCAGAAATATCCTCAACTGAGGGCCCGGCTGGGTGTTTCCATAGAAGAACCACTCGTACTCAATATCAGACTGAGGTGCGGAGCACGTCAGCAGTCCAGGTATATTTGAGCTCTTGCTTGAGTTTGTCTCACAGAGGATTGTTGGTTTAGCAACTTTATCTTTAGGAAGACAGAAAGTAATGATGCATTTGTCACAGTGAGTGGTTTAAATATTAAAATATAATTACTGAATACAAGGCCATCATAAACAGCCAGAGATCAGAGCCAGCAGTAACGGGCAGCAGTGCGTTAGGATTTAACGGAATTATTTGAAACATATTTCACGAACTCTTGTGAAAATGATGAAACAAAAGTGAAAATCTGAACAAAGTGAAGTTCAGCTGCTTCACTCGGTCGTGTTCTACATAAAACTGCTACAAAATAAAACTGCTCAATTATACTTTACTGAGGTTCTTTCAGAAGATAAATCAATGATTTTCTTTTAATATCTATTACAAATCTTTCACTTTGGTTCAGTACAGTATCAGCAAAGAAATACTCACCAATAACCTGCAAAGTATAATAATAGGAATAGGGTTTCTTTTGCATGTATAATTGCAATTCATACAATCCGCTGTCTTCAGATCTGAGGTCGGTCAGATGCAGCTCTGCAGAGGGCCAGTCAAGAGTGGTTCTGTGTTTAAATGGGTCATACACATCTTCTTCTTTGCCATTGGACACAACCACCACCATCCCATTATGCATCCACAGAATCAGATCAGGCTGCTGCTCCTGGATCTGTGGCTTTAATTTCACCTCCTGACCCTTGAGACCATATTTTATTGACTGTACAGCAACTAGAAACAGAACAGAGGAGCGTTAAAATAAAAACAAGGGTTATGGTTGCTCAAGCACCTGAGTTTGGACAAAACCAGAATATTCATCTAGTTTTTATTCCATTTTCATTTCCTCTCATCAAATTGTTCAACCACTCAGGACCAGCCGTGGACAACATCACCCACAATCAGTGAGCCTGTTCTGATCCAATAAAACACAGTTCTGGACCAGTAATGTTGACGGACAGCAGCTAGCTTTCAAATGAACAATAGCAGGAAAAAAAGTTTGCTGTCAGAAACAACAGATGGAATCTCTAAAACAGCAACTGAAGGGTCACCGAGAAAATCACATAGCTGCAGTATTAACCAATAAAAGCCGCCATATTGTCTCATAACTGTGGGTGTGTATGAGAGAGAGAAGAAAGAAGTTAGGAAGTCTCTTAATTCTTATCACAGAAATATTACTACACTCAAACCACAGCGATATGATAAAATGGAACTTTTACAACTGAAAAAAATATGAATGAATCAAATGATTGGTTATTTTCCGAGAGCTCAAACGAGGCATGAATCAGCACAACAATCACCTCCAGAAAGACTCACCGAGGCAGAAGGTCACATTCAGGAAAAAAGCCTGGAAAACCCGAGGAGCCATTCCAGGAGCACACAATAGCGCAGGTGAGAGTAAATTTAATATTCAGTATTTAATTCGTATTAAAGCGAAAGTATCCGCCACCTGCCGTCATCCATGTTCGGAGCCCTTCGTATTTCCCTCTCCCCGGGCCTCCTGTGTCAGCACAGACTTTGCCCCAGACTTTGCCCTGGTGTGTATTCCCTGACTGGGCGGGGCTACTACCTGGCCACGCCCACCAGACCCTGCACACCTGCAGCTCATTCATGGGCCATTAGCCACCTGCCTCCTGCTCAAAAAGAAGGAACAAAATGGAGGAAGTGATGAGGGGGAAATGATTTTATTTACAGCTAAAAAGTTGTAGGCAAAATCATCTTAAATTAATAACTTTGCTATCCTGCAATATAAAAATGAACACTGCCAATGAGTGATTCTATATTCACGTGATTAAAAAAATATGCTCATTGTGGTATTTTGATTTTCCTTACTTATTTCTGTTGAATCATCGATGAAGGTTCAATATAACAGTTAGGTGATAAAATTAATTAATTTTATCATTTTTCTTTTAATAAAAACAATTCCCACAGACCCGAACACCACACAAGGGTTAAAACCTTTTTCGTGCTGTCGAAAGGCAGATTGGTCCGATCAATAAATCGATTAAAGGTGTTGATCAATCACTTCGTCTGATTGCTAACAAGAGTTTGATGGGAGACCCGAACATCTTTAGTCTTTCAAAATATATGGGTAAAATAAAAGTTGAGATTCCGGATTTATTTAAATTAACAAAAGCTATATAAAATCTACTGCTCCATAGTCTTGTGAATTCCTCTTTATGTATCTCAACTATCCATTGGTGGGTCTATGAATTTGGAAGCCTGGTTGTTGGTAATGTTTATTATTTTATTAGTTACTAGACCCCATATGGACATTGACTTGTGCAATTATGGAAAAAATCAAAACTAGACTAATTAACCAGTTAAAAGATTTGTTTCGTTTTTGCTTCGTAGACATTTCTTGTGAAAGTAGGGGTTAAACAAAACCTTTAAAAACTAAACTTTTATATTTCAATGCCATCGGTGCACTTCAGTAGCTGGACTAGGTGCATTTTACATGATATTCTGTACATCCACATGGATTCAAGAACAAATGTGAGTGCAGATTTCATGTTGTGTAAACGTCTTTTCGGATATTTTCATGACTTCCCCAAAACAAGATCACACTTTTTGCTGCGTAGTGTTGGCCTGTTTTTTGTTTTATGCTCGTTTTTTTTTAAATTGCACATTATAAATATTAAGTGGACAGATGACAGTCTTACCGTGTAGAAATGAAGATAAATTCCGTATTTAAAGTCTCTGTTCTCAGCGAGGGGGGATCCCTCATCCGCGGCTCTGCTTCAGTTTCTTTTCCTTAAAATGTCTTTCCTGTTTCTCTGTCTCAGTTTAGCATTGCCGCATATACATTTCATTTCAAATTCAATTAAAAAGTTAAGATTAGATGACAGGAAGACACGCGCAACAACAAGTGTGAATAAACACCAGGTGCTGCAGGGCTTTGGTTCCTCATTGAAAGTTACACGTACCGTTCAAGTATTTATTTTTAGGTTTAAATATGCATATTTATTTACCATCTGCAGGGTAAGGAGTAAGTATAGTGATCAATTTCTAATATTTTAAATCAGTAACTACCATCCTCCACCGCTGTCAAGTCTCTGAGGCAGCCGTTATTGTGTATGTGAGTGTATGACTTCATTAGTGTCACGCTGCCGTGGTGCGACACCCCCATGGGTAGAATACACTCTTCAGTGAGTACAGCTTGGTCAACATCCCAGCACATCACTGTGGAGATGACTTGGTTCTTGTTGTCCCGCCCCCCCGTGATGAAGAGTTTGTTATTACAGGCAGCGATGGCGCAGCTCGCCCTCTCGCCAAGGCGTGTGATGAGCGACCAGGAGTCGGACAGAGGCGAATAGCAGTACATGGCATGCATGGCACCACCTGGGAGGAGAGCCAGGATTCAACAGCGACCATGTTAAGACTTAGAACGATCAAATTAAGACTGATTAGCGGGATGACAGCCTCCTACCAACTACATAAATGCAGCCGTTGAACGCGACTGCATTGGTGCATTTGGTTTCCACTGGAATGGGCGCCCGCATTTCCCAGAAGTCTCTTCCTGGCTCCCAACGCTGGACCTGATCTGTGGCCAGTTTTCCATTTGGACCACCACCGATCACGTAGATCCATCTGTCAAAGGAGGCAGCAGCAAAGGAGCTGACGCCTACAGCAAGAGGCGTGGCCTGCAGGTACAGGAAGAGGCTTTATTTCATAGCCATACTCACTCAGCCCTCATGCACCTCCCCCCTTTTTTGTCGGCAATGAGGCAATTAATAAATATAATAGTAATTCTAAAAATGGCAACTGTTGTAACAGAGATTATATTTATATTAACACTGCTGATTTCTGTCCACCTGTGTCCAGCAGTTGTGGAAGGGATCGTAGGCCTCCACGCTGGCGAGCCTCTGAACACCATCAAATCCGCCCAGTGCGTACACCTTCCCATCGTGAGCGGCCATCTTGTGTCTCCAGCGCCCAGTTTTCAGAGCCTCAACCTGGATCCATTTATCCAGGGCACCGTTATACTTCCAGACTTCGTGCTGTGTGTCTTTACCTCCTGAAACAACAGGAATAAGAGAGAAACCGTCTCAGCTTTCACCATAAGAAACAGAAAAGGTCTAAAAAGGAAGGATTCACGATGAAAGTTGGCATTATAAGAAAAGAAAAAGGTCATTATTGCGTCCCCAGTGTCCAAATATGTCGTAATACCATGTGAGTGAACAGAACGTTTGCTTCTTTACGCTGGCTGGGACCGTGACCATGACGTGTCAGGGTTAATACGAGAATATAAAAGATGAAACTGAGGCCATTTGTCCTACCAGATATGTAAACTTCATTGCAGAAAGTGACACATGCAAATTCCACCCATTTCCGGTTTTGGGATTGGTCCTCCATCTCTGTGATCGGCAGCCTCGCCACGTCCAGCCTGCTGCGCCGGAGCGGGTCCAAGCAGGTGACAGTGGAGACGAAGTGTTCGTCCTTGGCGCAGCCTCCGATGATCAGAAACACCTCTGACATAAAATGTTGCACGCGCGGTTTGGTGCGCTCCGAGACCACCTGGGGAAAAAAATCGCACCAATTTCGATGAGTTGGAAGGCTTTTCTCAAACCCAAGGATGGTTTTTAGTTACTTTCACACCAGTTATTCAGCCTGGACTTAGTTTCATAACCAAGATTTTCATGAAATTTGGTTGGAGTGAAGACAGTAGTAGTCGGTTCCACTCATGGTTTTATCTAATGTTTTATCTGACCATATAATTAGTTAAAGCCTGTGTGTGTACTGACCCCCCTCCCTGTGAGGTGATAGCGGCGGACCTCTTGCATCAAAGGAAAAACCTCAGTGCAGCTGCGAATCAGTTCATCTGCCTCCACTTTTTCCACGAAATACGCAGGTTCCAGGAGTGGCAGGCGCACGTGTGAAAGCAACCTGGCCAGTAGAGGGCAGCGCTCATCCTGCCGGGCCCTCACCCAGCGCGTCACGGCCTCAAACACACACTCCTCACAGTTAGCATCAAGGTCGTCCCTCTGCAGGACGCTCTCCAGTGAGTCCGCCGGCAGCTCCAGGAAGTCCCGCTGCTGAACCACCTGCGAGAACTTGGAGACGATGTAGTCCTGGGCGCCGGTCTTCAGGCTGGTCAGGACGTGGCTGTCAGCAAGGTTCAGGATCCCGATGCAGCTTTCAAGATGGAGGGACCTGCTGAGGAATCCGGCGCATGCATCGACCACACGCAAGAACTGCAGGAGACAAGATCAGACCAGGAAAGATCACTCTGAAGAAATCTGATCATCTAAATGTTTGAACCTATAAACCCACTAAAGAAGGTTTAAAGATGTTCTTTGTTTGAATTATGAATTAAATCAATACAAACATCTGCGCTGGTGCACAGCTGTGCAGTATGGGAAACTGACAGAATGTAAACAACTGCCTACTTTCACTTCCACTTTCCGCAGCCTGACAACATCAAGTAGAAGCTTTTCATTGTAGTTCCACACAACAGGAACTTTAGGATGCAGCTCGTAACATTTGTGATGAACTATATCAACAGCTTTAGAATATTCAAAGGTCAAACGTGGCGGCTCATGTGCGCGTTTAAAGGCCTTCAAGGCTCCTGTTCTTATTTTTAGTGAATAAAAACACAAAGTAATATTTGAAGTCAGTGTCGGGGAGAAAAGTCTCATCTTAAAGACCAGTTTATGCAAAAAAGTGCCCATCCCTGTCCCTGTCCCTGTCCCTGTCCCCGTCACTTAGTTAAAAACAAGTTTTTCTAAAATTTTACTTAAAAATGGTAAGTTGGATACTGGCCGATAGTTATTTAAAACGCTGTGGTCTAGATTGCTCTTCTTCAGAAGGGGCTTCACCACCGCGTTTTAAAGGAGGTGGGGAAGACACCCGTCTGAAGAGAGCAATTCACCATATATAGAAGATGCTCCTCAAAGAATCCATAAAATGTTTTGAAAAACGGTGTGGGAATTGGATCTAAAAGGCAGGTTGTGGGCCTAACTTGGGAGAAAACTCGACCAAGTGTCCTCGCATCAACCAGGACAAAACTCTCCAGTGTCTCCTCAGGTGAAAGCAATGATCCAGGAGTGTTGTTGATTAAAATTTGCTGTGATAAAAGACTGGATCTAATATTATCGATTTTACTCCTGAAGTGGTCTGCAAAGGCCTCGCAGAGGGTGTCAGTTGTTGTTGTAGGGCACCTGTTAAAATTACCATTGGTTAAAAGCTCAATTGTGTGGAATAGAAATTTGGGGTTGTTTTTATTGTCAATTAGTTTTTTGAAATGAGAGGTTCTTGCCTGCTTGATTGTGTTATTGTAGGTTTTGAGGTGTTGATAAAATATTTCTTTATGAATGGTCAGCTTGGATTTCCTCCACCTCCTCTCAGCACTCCTGCAGGTTCTTTTCAGTATTCTAGTTTCTTCATTTCTCCACGGTGGTGCACGTTTTGTTCTTACAGTTTTTGTGACAAGTGGAGCCACAGAGTCCAGCGTTGACTTTAATTTATTGTTAAAAGTGTCAACAATAAAATCACACAGTGCTGGTAAAATTTCTGCAGGAGTGCTCTGTAAAATCTGGATAAAATTTGCAGCCACTTCAGGAGTCAGGTAGCGTCTCCTCACCGTTCCCACAGGGCCCCCCGCTGGTTAAAACTGGTGATGTTAAAAAAGACACACGAGTGGTCCGACACTGCCAGATCCCCAACAGAGGACCCACCCACGGACAGGCCATAGGTTATGACCAGGTCCAGGGTGCGACCTCTGTTGTGGGTCGGCTGCGTGACATGTTGTTTAAAATCCAAACTGTGAAGGAGGTTTAAGAATTCTCTGGACACTGGGTCCGCGGTGTTGTTGATGTGTAGATTAAAATCACCAGTTATTAAAATCCTATTGTATTTAGCGTAAATGATTGATAAAAATTCCGAGAATTGACTGATAAAAGAGGTGGAGTATTGGGGTGGTCTATAAACTGTTATGCTTAAAATAGGAGGGCTGCTAAAAACAAACACATGATGCTCAAATGATGGAAACGTATTAAAAGAGACCTCGCGTGAAGACATTTGGGTCCTTGTTATTGAGGCGGTTCCACCTCCTTTCCTGCCCCCCCTTGTAGAAAATAAAAAGTTAAAATGTGGGGGGCAAGCCTCTGTGAGAACAGCAGGTGCATCAGTGCCAAGCCATGTCTCAGTAAGAAGAATACCATCAAGGTTTCTGTCTAAAATTAAGTCGTTTATTATAAAAGATTTATTTAAAAGAGAGCGCACGTACAGCACGGCCATCTTTATGTCCGCGCCGGACGTGCGCTCATCCTGTGTCTTTTTATAGGAACAATAAAAGCACCGTCACGTCTGGGAACAGTCCTGGGATCTGTCCGTATGAAATGATGGGGTCAATGGAGTGAATGATCTGTGATGTTGATGGCAGACATGGGAGTAGTGGTGGAGGGGCATGTATGGTGGGGCGTGGGGGGGGTGAGCGTATATGTGAGTGCGAGTGGGGGGCAGAGTGTTGGTGTGCATGTGTTTTAACCAATAGTCAGGAGGTGGATGTTGTGCAGGAACGGACAGTCAAGTCAATGTTCAAAGATAGAAGCCGGGACCCCTCATGGTTTGGGTGAAGGCCGTCCCGTTTAAAAAGATGGGGTCTATTTAAAAAGGCAGCAAAATTGTCAACGATGGGGATACTGTTGCCCAAGCAGTACCCCTTCAGCCACAGGTGCAGCTGGTGAAGGCGGCTGGTGATGACGTCACCGTAGCGAGGTGGGGGAAGCGGGCCGGAGATAATTAGCCGCTTCCCCGTGTCCAGCAGACGGTCCACCAGGGAGATGAAGTCCTGCTTCAGAACCTCCGACTGCTGAAATTTGAGGTCATTGATGCCGGCTTCCAGAACCAGCGTGGAGGCCGAGGGGTGCTGTGCACTCAGCTGCAGGGCCGAGGATGTAACCTCCGCAACACGGGCACCGGGGTGACAGAAGGTCTGGAGGTGCGGCGGTGGCGGCGAGGAGCCTGGGGATGGTGGCGCCGGGTCGTGGCTGCTCCTGACCAGGATGGTAGCGGGGGGCCATGTCGAGCGAGCTGACTCTGGTTCCTCGTCTGGTGAGAGCCAGCTGGACGGACAGGACCAGGAGGCGAGCTGGAACAAGCGCCCACGGGAGGGAAGTCCTGCAGGCTTAGGATATCGTACCTGTTATCCAGTGGCAGATACAGGGGTGGAGGAGGGGGAGATGGACGGGCCCCAGCGCCCCTGGCCACCACCGACCAGGGTTCCTTTGGTTTGAGCGGTGTTGAGCTCACGAGGGCTCCTGCTCCGTCCCTGGCGATGAAACCCTGCGACTCCGTGGGGCGGAGGAAGGAGGTGGAATGAGCCGCTCCTTTGGGCATGGCTCCATGGCGGTGCCGGCGGGACTCCGCCGGTGCTGTAGCTGGAATTTCAGCGTTGATGGACCCGGTCCATGGCAGGGTGGTGTCATTCGTGGCCGTCGTGCTCCGGTCACCAGCGCCGGATGCCTTCAGGAGGGCGATTTGTTTCGCCTGGGACATAGCAACAGTGGAGAGGTCCAGCAGGTCGACCCGCAGACCCTGTCCCTCGGACCTCAAACGGGCGATATGTTTCTCCTGGGTCGAGGCGACAGCAGATGACTCGAGTATGAATGTGTCCCTCTCCTTGAGTTCGGACTGGAGCCCGGAGATGCTCTCCTCAGTTTGGAGAACGTGGGGAGGCAGGACTCACACACCGCCATCATGCCTGCAGCCTGAGCCGGGGGACAGCCACACTAGGCACCGTGCCAGCACACGGAGGTGAGTCCAGGTTAGCACCGTGGCTAAAAACAAGCCGGCGCTAGCAGCGGGCAGGTGACTCCGCGAGATCGATAAAACTTAAAATTTTAAGATCCTCCGCACCGATGTCTGCTCTTCAAAGTGTCTTGTGTTCCGTGTAAAATGGTAACTCGCGGTCTGATGTTTTTGATGTTCCTCCTGTCGGACGCGATGTTAGCAATCCGTTCTCTCCTCCAACAACACGAGCTGTCGTCGAAGCTACTTCATCTGGTGTATTTGCTTCACAGGGCAGCATGTACTGCTTCAGCCTGCTGGAATCAGACTTAAATGTCAGCTTGAGCATGTCCTTCTGTGGGTTCGACGTAAATCCTACTGCATCCTAATTTAAAGGTTTCCGCTCAGCTTCTAGAACAAACAACACTTTAAACATGAAATACAGCAACATCTTCACGAGTAAGAGCACTTTAATAGATGAACCAAAGTTTTCTGCACAGGATGAATCCAATGCCCCCCTCCCTTTTTTTAATTGAGCTCCACACAATGTCATGTCCCACTGTCCTGCAGCTGGTGGAACCACTGTTGTCCAAGCACAGCAGTCTGGTCAGGGTTTGTTGATCTGCTCCAGTCGCAGCTGAAGTGATGCACTCACTAAAATATTGGAGATTTCAACACAAGGCGTGTTACCTTGTCTCGTGAATCAGACCACAGTTGGAGATTGAGCTCCACAGCACTTTGTATAAAGCCAGCTTTAAAAATAAGAAAACAACTATTTTAACAGTAAAACAACTTTTAGGCTGAATTTCCACACTTAAAAACAATCACATATATTATTAGATTAGTAATAACAATAATGCCCAACAATCAAATATCAAAGCTTGTGTCTTCAATTTGGAAGACTTGATAATCCTTTGGTGTTTGTGTCTCTCATGAGGAGTTTTCATGCTTCTTTAGATTCAAATCTCAGATTTCTTCGATAAAATATTTGACTGTAATACCGACAGACATTTGCAGGTTTAACCAACAAAAACACAATATTTCTCTATTGTACAAAACAAATGCAGAACATAGAGCTTAATTAGCTAAATGTCCTCATACTCTAATAAAACTATCAAATATCTCATGGAACAGTTTTACTGAAGTCCTTAAAAAGGTTAAAAAATATTTGTCAGAAAAAGGGAAAACAGCCCACTGAGATACCTGAGTGATGAATATACTTAAAGTCAAAGCTGCTTTTGTATTGTTCTCAGTTGGCTTCCTGTTGTCCATCTCTGGGTCTTCAGAGTCTGCAGACCTCTGTCTCAGTCTGCTCCTGCTCCACCCTGTAATCTAGCCCACTCTGTCTTCTCTCTGCTGCTCAGCATCATCCAGCACACCTGCTCAAACCTCCTGTCTGGCACATCACTCTTTGTGTTGTGCTCCTGCCTGTCCCCGTCCCTGTCCCCGTCCCTGTCCCCGTCCCTGTCCCGGTTCTCTGTGGATTATCACACTGTGGAATAACTTCCTGGATTACTTGAATGCTGCATCTTGTTGTGGACCTGAGCTGATTTCTAAAAAATAAGATCTCCTGCTGGGTTCCTCCATTATTGCATCTTGGTGCCGTTTCTACCTGCAACACTCGGATCATCTCATCTGCATTTGTTGTTCTGATGACGCATTCATTCACATTCTAGACTTGTTCTTTGTCATCATGATCGCTTGTAATTTCTTTTTATTCTTCTTCTCCTGAAGAAACTGTTGGTCTGGTTCCCTCCTCTGGTTCTGACTGGGATGACTGGAAATGACTCACGAAACAGCACCAGTATGAAATGACGTCAAGTTTATCTGAATGTCTGATGTATCAGCATCTCCAGAACTGTTGTCAACTGATTTATCTGCTTCTCCAGAACTTTTGTCAACTGATTTATCAGCTTCTCCAGAACTGTTGTCAACTGATTGATCAGCTTCTGTAGAACTTGTGTCCGGTTCTTTGATGACCTGAGCTGAGCCGACTTCTCTGTCTTCACCAGCTGAATGAATAAACTGCTCTTTGTTTTCCTTCTCCGATGCTGAAAGAAACAGAAATATGATGCAACTCAGAATTCTCAAAAGAATCAAGATATTTTAAATCATTCAACAAATAGGGTCCGAAATCCTAAAAACAATTATATTGAGGGGCCAAAGATTTATTTTCTAAAATAAAAGATGCAAAAGTGAGAAAACTAAAGTTGTTTTGTACAGAATATTTTTGTTAACGATACCATCAAGCTGTTTTGAAACAAGATTTCTACCGTATTGAATTATACATATTAAATATTACCATTTTGTTGTTAACAGTACGAACTAGCCATTATTGGCTGCCTGATGGGGATGTGAGAAGTTTTTCCCCACGTTTGTATATTGCTGCTGTGGTGCAGTCAGAGTGTCTGCAGGCCACAGAATTCCAATCCAACAAAGAAAACATTGTTAATACCAAGTGTTTAACCTACATATCCACCGGAAAACTGGAATAGACAGTTTGGGGGTTCATTGTGATTCAGATGTACAAAGTTTGGTTGAAAAGCCGTTCTCCTGTGGAGCTCTAAAATAATTTTCTAGACTTGGAACTCTCCATCAATAAAGTGAATAAAGATCACTGAGTTCTGAGTTTAGCGTTCAAAGTTTTTGTGCATCACAAAATGAAAATGTTTCATTAAAAGAAGATTAAATATACTTGTTAATTTCAGTTGGTGTGTAGTTTGTTTATTTACTAGATTTTTGAGTCTTTTGTATTTCTTCCGACTCTTAAAATGTTAGCACACAGCTGGAGGAAGATTATATCATGTGGAACAGAACAAACTAAGTTTATCAATCAGCTCCTTCTAAAACCTTTCAAGTTGATCAGATTTGTGGAATAAAATAATAAAGACAGACTCCAAACCTGTTTGTTCAGTGGAAGATTCCAGATCAGATGCCTCCTTCTCAGCTCGATCTCGTTCATATTGAGACAGCAGGCGATATTGCTCCATCACCACTTGCTCCATCACCGCAGTGACCAGTTCTGCATTTTCATCAAATCCTTTCTGTATTTTATCCTCCGTTTGATTGTCCCGTCCTTAAAGTTAAAATTCACAATCCACTGCAATATTAATCATTTATCATTTATAGTATCGTCTGCAGATCTTTACACATGCCAGCTCCAGCACCACCACCAACACCACCAGCACCAGCAGCAGGACGACTGCAGGCAGGACAGCAGCCAAAACTACAGGTGAAGTTTCACCTGCACAGAAGACCAAAAGTCACCCAAGGTTCAGCCTTTAAAGCTGTTTCTAGCTGAAACATTCAACTGGTAAAGGGGCAAAAGCTAAAATGGTAAGATGGAAGTGGTGCTAAGCCCATTTAAGCACACTCAAAAGTTAAGCTGGGTAAACTGGGAGTAAAGCAACATCAAATCCTACCAGAGTAACAATCCTTTGCAGTGAATTCAGCAGTTTCGTTGCTCAGGGGGTTGCTCACGCGGCAGCTGTACACTCGTTCATCATGCTTATTGTCCAGAAATATCCTCAACTGAGGGCCCGGCTGGGTGTTTCCATAGAAGAACCACTCGTACTCAATATCAGGCTGAGGTGCTGAGCACGTCAGCAGTCCAGATAGATTTGAGCTCTTGCTTGAGTTTGTCTCACAGGTGATTGTTGGTTTAGCAACTTTATCTTTAGGAAGACAGAAAGTAATGATGCATTTGTCACAGTGAGTGGTTTAAACTATTAAAATATAATTACTGAATACAAGGCCATCATAAACAGCCAGAGATCAGAGTCAGCAGTAACGGGCAGCAGTACGTTAGGATTTAATGGAATTATTTGAAACATATTCCACAAATTCTTGTGAAAATGATGAAACAAAAGTGAAAATCTGAACAAAGTGAAGTTCAGCTGCTTCACTCGGTCGTGTTCTACATAAAACTGCTACAAAATTAAACTGCTCAATTATACTTTACTGAGGTTCTTTCAGAAGATAAATCAGTTAATTTTCTTTTAATCTATTACAAATCTTTCACTCTGGTTCAGTAAAGTATCAGCAAAGAAATACTCACCAATAACCTGCAAAGTATAATAATAGAAATAGGATTTCTTTTGCATGTATAATTCCAATTCATACAATCCGCTGTCTTCAGATCTGAGGTCGGTCAGATGCAGCTCTGCAGAGTGCCAGTCAAGAGTGGTTCTGTTTTTAAATGGGCCATACACATCTTCTTCTTTGCCATTGAACTCGACCACTTTGTTGTCATCATGCATCCACAGAATCAGATCAGGCTGCTGCTCCTGGATCTGTGGCTTTAATTTCACCTCCTGACCCTTGAGACCATATTTTATTGACTGTACAGCAACTAGAAACAGAACAGAGGAGCGTTAAAATAAAAACAAGGGTTATGGTTGCTCAAGCACCTGAGTTTGGACAAATCCAGAATATTCATCTAGTTTTTATTCCATTTTCATTTCCTCTCATCAAATTGTTCAACCACTCAGGACCAGCCGTGGACAACATCACCCACAATCAGTGAGCCTGTTCTGATCCAATAAAACACAGTTCTGAAACAGTAATGTTGACGGACAGCAGCTAGCTTTCAAATGAACAATAGCAGGAAAAAAAGTTTGCTGTCAGAAACAACAGATGGAATCTCTAAAACAGCAACTGAAGGGTCACCGAGAAAATCACATAGCTGCAGCATTAACCAATAAAAGCCGCCATATTGTCTCATAACTGTGTGTGGGTGTGTATGAGAAAGAGAAAGCGAAAGTGAACGTGTCCTCTGTGCAAATATGTCAAATAAAAACATAATATAAATATTTTGTATAAAAGAAATGGAATATCATAGCAGTAACAGCACTGTCATAACAGTGACCATCAACAAAGATGAATAATAAGTCGCAAAAGAAGTTAGGAAGTTATCACAGAAATATTATTACACTCAAACCACAGCGATATGATAAAATGGAACTTTTACAACTAAAATCGTTTCAGAAAATATGAATGAATCAAATGATTGGTTATTTTCCGAGAGCTCAAACGAGGCATGAACCAGCACAACAATCACCTCCAGAAAGACTCACCGAGGCAGAAGATCACATTCAGGAAAAAAGCCTGGAAAACCCGAGGAGCCATTCCAGGAGCACACAATAGCGCCGCAGCATTCCTTCTTCTACATTGATGACACAAAGTAACGAACGGGTTGATAATTATTTGTCAAGTTGAGTGTATATTTAAATTTGTTTCCTTCCTGCCACAGCGAAAGTATCCGCCATCTCACTTCGCTGCGTTGATTTGATCAGAACCGGAAGTCTCTGATGCACCTACTTCCTGTTTGAATGCCGGGCGCTTTGGTTTGTTACCAGTCCAGAAGACCCACACGGACGTTACCTCATGCCTAATTAACAACAATAGTAAATAAATACGTTTACATTTGCTATTGAGGCCCAGCTAAATGGACTTTACACAAAATTCTTTATTCTGACGCACATGTCATTAAGAACACATTTGAGAGCAAATTTCGTCCCATTCAATTCAATTCAATCTTTATTTATATGGCACTTTTCATACGCTAGGTAGCACAAAGTGCCTCACAAAGGATAAAAACAGCAAAGAGAACAAGAGATTCAAGAAAAGGACACACACACACATGCATACAACACACTTACACACACACATAAACAAGCTGAGGCAAGCTGAGACATGGCTGGGCACCGAGACCTGAGGCGAAGGAGTCGCCACCTTTGGAGGCCCACCAGGCCGAGGGGGTCACGGTCCGTGACCACAGGTGGTACCGCCACAAAGACCACCCCGACCCGGACAGACCGGAGGCTCCACACCAAAGCACAGAGCCCCCTAACCACCCAGGCCAGAGTCAACAATGGAACAGCCCCCCCAGCGGTAGACCGGAAACATCTCCCAGCCTGGCAGGCCCCCATGAGGAAACACCATGAGGAAACACTGGAGCTAAAAACTGAAGGACTAACACAGTAAATGGGATAAAAGGTATAAAAGCTAAAAACTGAGGAACTAAGAATTGAAGTAGTAAAACAGTACTAAGACTAAAACAGACTAAAACAGTAAATGGGTTAAAAGGTGTAAAGACTAAAAACTGAGAAACTAAGAACTGAGGGAGTAAAACAGTAAAAGTATCAAGTAAAATAAGGATAAGACATAAAAACTATGAGGACATAAAAGAAATTAAAAATAATCAGGAAATCAGTTAAAGGCCTGATTAAAAAGGTGTGTCTTGAGCCTCTTTTAAAAAATCTCAACAGTCTCTGGGGCCCTGAGGTTCTCCGGCAGGCTGTTCCACAGTCGGGGACCATAATAACTGAAGGCCGCTTCCCCGTGCATTTTAGGGCTTACATGTGGAATGGTTAAAAGGCCGGTGCCCGAGGACCTCAGCGTCCGCGAGGGTTGATAGAATAAAAGCATGTCTGATAAATAAGTCGGGCCAAGACCATTAAGACATTTAAAAACTAATAAAAGAACCTTAAAATCGATCCTGAAACGCACGGGTAGCCAATGCAGCGATCCCTCTGGTCCTCGTCAGCACCCGTGCAGCTGAGTTTTGTAATAATTGTAGGTTAGTGACGCTCTTTTTTGGAAGACCAGAGAGCAGGGCATTACAATAATCTAAACCACAAGAGATAAAAGCGTGCATCAGCACCTCCGTGCTGGCCTGAGAGAGAAACGGGCGGACTCTGGCTATATTCTTCAGGTGGTAAAAAACTACCTTTGTTATGTTTTTGATGTGTGGGATAAACTAAGCTCAGAGTCAAAGATCACACCCAGATTTTTTACAAATTGAGATGGCTTAAAATCCTTTAACTTTGGTACAAGTTTCTCTCTCTGACCTTCAGGACCAATGACTAAGACTTCTGTTTTGTCCTGGTTGAGCTGTAGGAAGTTTTCTGCCATCCATGACTGGATATCTAGAATACAGTTAAAAAGGGCATCAACTGGCCCTGTGTCATCAGGAGCCACGGCGATGTACAGCTGCGTATCGTCAGCATAGCTGTGGAAGCTGATGCCGTGACTCCTGATGACGTCCCCAAGAGGAAGCATGTAAAGATTAAAAGGGTTGGACCTAAGATTGACCCTTGGGGAACCCCACATTTTGTCTCGTGGATTCTCGAGGAGCATGTATCCATACTTACAAAGAAGCTTCGATCAGTAAGGTAGGAGGTGAACCAGTTAGAACAGTACCAGAGAGGCCGACCAGGTTCTTTAGTCTATTCAATAAAATATGGTGGTCTACTGTATCAAAGGCGGCGGTCAGATCCAGTAGAACCAACACCGTGAGCTTTTTGTTATCTAGGTTACACCTGATGTCATTTAAAATCTTTAAAAGGGCTGTCTCTGTACTGTGGTTCATCCTAAAACCAGACTGATGCCTCTCTAAAATGTCGTTTGAGTTTAAAAAATAATTCACTTGGTTAAAAACAAGTTTTTCTAAAATTTTACTTAAAAATGGTAGGTTGGATACTGGCCGATAGTTATTTAAAACGCTGTGGTCTAGATTGCTCTTCTTCAGAAGGGGCTTCACCACCGCCGTTTTAAAAGGGGTGGGGAAGACACCCGTCTGAAGAGAGCAATTCACCATATATAGAAGATGCTCTCCTCAAAGAATCCATAAAATGTTTTGAAAAACAGTGTGGGAATTGGATCTAAAAGGCAGGTTGTGGGCCTTACTGGGGAGAAAACTCGACCAAGTGTCCTCGCATCAACCAGGACAAAACTCTCCAGTGTCTCCTCAGGTGAAAGCAATGATCCAGGAGTGTTGTTGATTAAAATTTGCTGTGATAAAACTGGATCTAATATCATCGATTTTACTCCTGAAGTGGTCTGCAAAGGCCTCGCAGAGGGTGTCAGTTGTTGTTGTGGGACACCTGTTAAAATTACCGTTGGTTAAAAGCTCAATTGTGTGGAATAGAAATTTGGGGTTGTTTTTATTATCAGAGATTAGTTTTTTGAAATGAGAGGTTCTTGCTTGCTTGATTGTGTTATTGTAGGTTTTGAGGTGTTGATAAAATATTTCTTTATGAATGTCAGCTTGGATTTCCTCCACCTCCTCTCAGCACTCCTGCAGGTTTTTTTCAGTTTTCTAGTTTCTTCATTTCTCCACGTACGGTGTGCACGTTTTGTTCTTACAGTTTTTGTGACAAGTGGAGCCACAGAGTCCAGCGTTGACTTTAATTTATTGTTAAAAGTGTCAACAATAAAATCACACGGTGCTGGTAAAATTTCTGCAGGAGTGCTCTGTAAAATCTGGATAAAATTTGCAGCCACTTCAGGAGTCAGGTAGCGTCTCCTCACCGTTCTCACAGGGCCCCCCGCTGGTTAAAACTGGTGATGTTAAAAACACACAAAAGTGGTCCGACACGGCCAGATCCCCAACAGAGGACCCACCCACGGACAGGCCATAGGTTATGACCAGGTCCAGGGTGCGACCTCTGTTGTGGGTCGGCTGCGTGACATGTTGTTTAAAATCCAAACTGTGAAGGAGGTTTAAGAATTCTCTGGACACTGGGTCCGAGGCGTTGTTGAGGTGTAGATTAAAATCACCAGTTATTAAAATCCTATTGTATTTAGCATAAATGATTGATAAAAATTCCGAGAATTGACTGATAAAAGAGGTGGAGTATTGGGGTGGTCTATAAACTGTTATGCTTAAAATAGGAGGGCTGCTAAAACAAACGCATGATGCCCAAATGATGGAAACGTATTAAAAGAGACCTCGCGTGAAGACATTTGGGTCCTTGTTATTGAGGCGGTTCCACCTCCTTTCCTGCCCCCCCTTGTAGAAAATAAAAAGTTAAAATCTGGGGGGCAAGCCTCTGTGAGAACAGCAGGTGCATCAGTGCCAAGCCATGTCTCAGTAAGAAGAATACCATCAAGGTTTCTGTCTAAAATTAAGTCGTTTATTATAAAAGATTTATTTAAAAGAGAGCGCACGTTCAGCACGGCCATCTTTATGTCCGCGCCGGACGTGCGCTCATCGTGTCTTTTTATGGGAACAATAAAAGCACTGTCACGTCTGGGAACAGTCCTGGGTTTCCGTCCGTATGAAGTGATGGTGTCAATGGAGTGAGTGATCTGTGATGTTGATGGCAGACATGGGAGTAGTGGTGGAGGGGCATGTATGGTGGGGCGTGGGGGGGGGGGGTGAGCGTAGATGTGAGTGTGAGTGGGGGGCAGAGTGTTGGTGTGCATGTGTTTTAACCAATAGTCAGGAAGTGGATGTTGTGCAGGAACGGACAGTCAAGTCAATGTTCAAGATAGAAGCCGGACCGACCCCTCATGGTTTGGGTGAAGGCCGTCCCGTTTAAAAAGATGGGGTCTATTTAAAAAGGCAGCAAAATTGTCAACGAAGGGGATACTGTTGCCCAAGCAGTACCCCTTCAGCCACAGGTGCAGCTGGTGAAGGCGGCTGGTGATGACGTCACCGTAGCGAGGTGGGGGAAGCGGGCCGGAGATAATTAGCCGCTTCCCCGTGTCCAGCAGACGGTCCACCAGGGAGATGAAGTCCTGCTTCAGAACCTCCGACTGCTGAAATTTGAGGTCATTGATGCCGGCTTCCAGAACCAGCGTGGAGGCCGAGGGGTGCTGTGCACTCAGCTGCAGGGCCGAGGATGTAACCTCCGCAACACGGGCACCGGGGTGACAGAAGGTCTGGAGGTGCGGCGGTGGCGGCGAGGAGCCTGGGGATGGTGGCGCCGGGTCGTGGCTGCTCCTGACCAGGATGGTAGCGGAGGGCCAGGTCGAGCGAGCTGACTCTGGTTCCTCGTCTGGTGAGAGCCAGCTGGACGGACAGGACCAGGAGGCGAGCTGGAACAAGCGCCCACGGGAGGGAAGTCCTGCAGGCTTAGGATATCGTACCTGTTATCCAGTGGCAGATACGGGGGCGGGGGAGGGGGAGATGGACGGGCCCTAGCGCCCCTGGCCACCACCGACCAGGGTTCCCTTGGTTTGAGCGGTGTTGAGCTCACGAGGGCTCCTGCTCCGTCCCTGGCGATGAAACCCTGCGACTCCGTGGGGCGGAGGAAGGAGGTGGAATGAGCCGCTCCTTTGGGCATGGCTCCCTGGCGGTGCCGGCAGGACTCCGCCGGTGCTGTAGCTGGAATTTCAGCGTTGATGGACCTGGTCCATGACAGGGTGGTGTCATTCGTGGCCGTCGTGCTCCGGTCACCAGCGCCGGATGCCTTCAGGAGGGCGATTTGTTTCGCCTGGGACATAGCAACAGTGGAGAGGTCCAGCAGGGTCGACCCGCAGACCCTGTCCCTCGGACCTCAAACGGGCGATATGTTTCTCCTGGGTCGAGGCGACAGCAGATGACTCGAGTATGAATGTGTCCCTCTCCTTGAGTTCGGACTGGAGCCCGGAGATGCTCTCCCTCAGTTTGGAGAACGTGGGGAGGCAGGACTCACACACCGCCATCATGCCTGCAGCCTGAGCCGGGGACAGCCACACTAGGCACCGTGCCAGCACACGGAGGTGAGTCCAGGTTAGCACCGTGGCTAAAACAAGCCGGCGCTAGCAGCGGGCAGGTGACTCCGCGAGATCGATAAAACTTAAAATTTTAAGATCCTCCGCACCGATGTCTGCTCTTCAAAGTGATCTGTGTTCCGTGTAAAATGGTAACTCGCGGTCTGATGTTTTTGATGTTCCTCCTGTCGGACGCGATGTTAGCAATCCGTTCTCTCCTCCAACAACACGAGCTGTCGTCGAAGCTACTTCATCTGGTGTATTTGCTTCAAAGGGCAGCATGTACTGCTTCAGCCTGCTGGAATCAGACTTAAATGTCAGCTTGAAGCATGTCCTTCTGTGGGTTCGACGTAAATCCTACTGCATCCTAATTTAAAGGTTTCCGCTCAGCTTCTAGAACAAACAACACTTTAAACATGAAATACAGCAACATATTCACATGAGTAAGAGCACTTTATTAGATGATCCAAAGTTTTCTGCACAGGATGAATCCAATGCCCCCCTCCCTTTTTTAACTGAGCTCCACACAATGTCATGTCCCACTGTCCTGCAGCTGGTGGAACCACTGTTGTCCAAGCACAGCAGTCTGGTCAGGGTTTGTTGATCTGCTCCAGTCGCAGCTGAAGTGATGCACTCACTAAAATATTGGAGATTTCAACACAAGGCGTGTTACCTCGTCTCGTTAATCAGACCACAGTTGGAGATTGAGCTCCACAGCACTTTGTATAAAGCCAGCTTTAAAAATAAGAAAACAACTATTTTAACAGTAAAACAACTTTTAGGCTGAATTTCCACACTTAAAAACAATCACATATATTATTAGATTAGTAATAACAATGCCCAACAATCAAATATCAAAGCTTGTGTCTTCAATTTGGAAGACTTGATACTCCTTTGGTGTTTGTGTCTCTCATGAGGAGTTTTCATGCTTCTTTAGATTCAACTCTCAGATTTCTTCTATAAAATATTTGACTGTAATACCGACAGACATTTGCAGGTTTAACCAACAAAAACACAATATTTCTCTATTGTACAAAACAAATGCAGAACATAGAGCTTAATTAGCTAAATGTCCTCATACTCTAATAAAACTATCAAATATCTCATGGAACAGTTTTACTGAAGTCCTAAAAAGGTGAAAAAATGTTTGTCAGAAAAAGGGAAAACAGCCCACTGAGATACCTGAGTGATGAATATACTTAAAGTCAAAGCTGCTTTTGTATTGTTCTCAGTTGGCTTCCTGTTGTCCATCTCTGGGTCTTCAGAGTCTGCAGACCTCTGTCTCAGTCTGCTCCTGCTCCACCCTGTAATCTAGCCCACTCTGTCTTCTCTCTGCTGCTCAGCATCATCCAGCACACCTGCTCAAACCTCCTGTCTGGCACATCACTCTTTGTGTTGTGCTCCTGCCTGTCCCTGTCCCCGCCCCTTTTCCTGTCCCCGTCCCTTTTCCTGTCCCCGTCCCTTTTCCTGTCCCCGTCCCTTTCCTGTCCCTTTTCCTGTCCCCGTCCCTTTCCTGTCCCCGTCCCTTTTCCTGTCCCCGTCCCCGTAAATTGCCTTCTCTTCTGTTTTAACAAGTCTCTGCCAGTTCCCTGCCTATCATCGCCTGCCTGAGTATTCAACGTTCTTGGACATGTTCTTCTCTGTGGATCATCACACTGTGGAATAACTTCCTGGATTACTTGAATGCTGCATCTCGTTGTGAACCTGAGCTGATTTCTAAAAAATAAGATCTCCTGCTGGGTTCCTCCATTATTGCATCTTGGTGCCGTTTCTACCTGCAACACTCGGATCATCTTATCTGCATTTGTTGTTCTGATGACGCATTCATTCACATTCTAGACTTGTTCGTTGTCATCACGATCGCTTGTAATTTAGTTTTATTCTGCTTCTCCTGAAGAAACTGTTGGTCTGGTTCCCTCCTCTGGTTCTGACTGGGATGACTGGAAATGACTCATAAAACAGCACAAGCTACTCCAGAACTTTTGTCAACTGATTGATCAGCTTCTGTAGAACTTGTGTCAACTGATTGATCAGCTTCTGTAGAACTTGTGTCCGGTTCTTTGATGACCTGAGCTGAGCCGACTTCTCTGTCTTCACCAGCTGAATGAGTAAACTGCTCTTTGTTTTCCTTCTCCGATGCTGAAAGAAACAGAAATATGATGCAACTCAGAATTCTCAAAAGAATCAAGATATTTTAAATCATTCAACAAATAGGGTCCAAAACCCTAAAAAATTATATTGACCAAAAGATTTATTTTCTAAAATAAAAGATGCAAAGTGAGAAAACTAAAGTTGTTTTGTACTGAATATTTTTGTTAACGATACCATCAAGCTGTTTTGAAACAAGATTTCTACCGTATTGAATTATACGTATTATATATTACCATTTTGTTGTTAACAGTACGAACTAGCCATTATTGCTGCCTGATGGGGATGTGAGAGGTTTTTCCCCACGTTTGTACATTGCTGCTGTGGTGCAGTCAGAGTGTCTGCAGGCCACAGAATTCCAATCCAACAAAGAAAACATTGTTATACCAAGTGTTTAACCTACATATCCACCGGAAAACTGGAATAGACAGTTTGGGGGTTCATTGTGATTCAGATGTACAAAGTTTGGTTGAAAAGCCGTTCACCTGTGGAGCTCTAAAAGAGTTTTATAGACTTTAAAACTCCTGGAACTCTCCATCAATACAGTAAATAAAGATCACTGAGTTCTGAGTTTAGTGTTCAAAGTTTTTGTGCATCACAAAATGAAAATATCTCATAAAAAGAAGATTAAATATACTTGTTAATTTCAGTTGATGTGTAGTTTGTTTGTTTATTTACTAGATTTTTGAGTCTTTTGTGACAGGTTCCCAGCTTCTGGGAACTCTATTGTGTTTTTTTCCCCCTGCAGGGTACGTGGTGGAGCCACGTCCCAGCCGCAGGTGGTGCCGGGGACTGGCGCACCTGCAGACTATCGGTGATCAAGCCACCTATTTATGGACTCTTCTCACGGTTTGCCAGCGTTGGCGTGTTTTGGCTGATTCCAAAAACCCCGACTACACCTTCCTCGATTCTCGTAGCGACTAATTCCTGTGTGGATTATTTGGAACTCGATTTTTGGACTATCGTTTGGATTCTTTTCTCGGACTACTTTTTGACCCTGCTCGGGATTGTTTGCTGTGAGTTTGCCTTTCTGGCTTGGAATTAGAACTTATTGTGGACTCCATCTCTTGTGAGTTAAATACACTCCTGTGATCTTCAATAAAGTTTCTTGGGAGACGATCCGCCACTGTGTGCTGCCTGCTTTCGGGTCCTGGTACAACCGTTCGTAACACTTTTGTATTTCTTCCCACTCTTAAAATTCAGCAAACAGCTGGAGGAAGATTATATCATGTGGAACAGAACAAACTAAGTATATCAATCAACTCCTTCTGAAACCTTTCAAGTTGATCAGATTTGTGGAATAAAATAATAAAGACAGACTCCAAACCTGTTTATTCAGTGGAAGATTCCAGACCAGATGCCTCCTTCTCAGCTGGATCTGGTTTATCTGAGACCACCTCAGTGTACAGTTTTGTACCTTCATCACTTCCTTTCTGACCCTGACGAGGCCTCTTCTGTTGTGATTGAGGGGAGAAATCTGAACCAATGAAGAAACAAACCAATACACAGTTTACAAAAATACGCTGGTTTATACATATGATGTCCTCTCATATGGAGGAGTTTAAACTTGAATTTCAGGATTTAGAACAGAACAATTCCTGCAAATAAATTTGACTTTAACTATAGGAATTTGCAAGTAAACAGAAAAAGAGACAAAGGTTAAAAAGACTGAACCTCGGTGGTTTCTGTGGCTGTTGGCTGGAGTCTGTTGAGCACCAAATAGCTGAAACCTGTCTCTGAGACGTCTGAGCCAACCTGAGTGAACAGTGTTAAACAGGAGAACATCAGCTCCACTGAGTCTGCTTGTGAGAAGAGGGAGCATTAATGTCTTACCCTGTTTTTGATGCCTCATCTTGTACCTGACTTTCACCTTCTGGGGAAAAAAAAAAAACATTTCAATCAGGTGAAACTACCTGTTGCTCCCAGTTACACCAAATATTTGTCTAAGACCACCAACACTTTCAGTTTATTACAATATTCTGAAACAGAAATAAATAGTTTAGACCAAAATGCTGATTAAATTCATAAAACTAAAATTAATGTCAGTAGTTGTTCCTGTAAACATGACTGAGTTCTGAGTTTAGAGTTCAAAGTTTTTGTGCATCATAATGCAAAAATATACCATAGAACTAAAATCTTTGAGTATATCAGACCTGTATTCAGCAGCTTTACCTTTAATAGGAGAAGATGTCAGAGGCAGCTGACTTTCACCATCTTCAGCTGTTTCATTGTCCCGTCCTGAAAGTTAAAATTCAGAATCCACCGAAATATTAATCATTTATAAAACAAGTGTCAGTCTTGTATTTATTCCAATATTCTCTACAAGAGGCAGAAATAAATATATTACAACTAAATGCTAATATGAATCTATAAAAGGAGAAAAAAATATACTTGTTCATTTCAGTTGATGTTCAGCTTGTTTGATTTTTACTACTTTTTGAGTCTTTTATATTTCTTCTGAATCTTGAAATGTGAGCAAACAGCTGGAGGAAGATTATATCATGTGGAACAGAACAAACTAAGTATATCGATCAGCTCCTTCTAAAACCTTTCAAGTTGATCAGATTTGTGGAATAAAATAATAAAACTCCAAACCTGTTTGTTCAGTGGGAGATCCCAGATCAGATGCCTCCTTCACAGCTGGATCTGGTCATCTGGTTCATCTGAGACCAGCTCAATGTCCACTTCTATACCTTCATCATCTTCATCATCTTCATCACTTCCTTTCTGATCCTGATGAGGCCTCTTCTGTTGTGATTGAGGGCAGAAAATCTGAACCAATGAAGAAACAAACCAATACACAGTTTACAATAAATACACTGGTTTATATATATGATGTCCTCTCATATGGAGGAGTCTCAACTTGAATTTAATGATTAAAAACAGAATAATTCCTGCAAATAAATTTGACTTTAATTGTAAGAATTAACAAGTAAACAGGAAAAGAGACAAAGGTTAAAAAGACTGAACCTCGGTGGTTTCTGTGGCTGTTGGCTGGAGTCTGTTGAGCACCAAATCGCTCAAACTTGTCTCTGAGACGTCTGAGCCAACCTGAGTGAACAGTGTTAACAGGAGAACATCAGCTCCACTGAGTCTGCTTGTGAGAAGAGGGAGCATTAATGTCTTACCCTGTTTTGGTGCCTCATCTTGTACCTGACTTTCACCTTCTGGAATAAAAACACATTTCAATCAGGTGAAACTACCTGCTGCTCCCAGTTACACAAATATTTGTCTAAGACCACCAACACTTTCAGTTTATTACAATATTCTGAAACAGAAATAAATAGTTTTGATCAAAATGCTGATTAAATCTATTAAACTATGATTAATGTCAGTAGTTGTTCCTGTAAACTTGACTGAGTTCTGAGTTTAGAGTTCAAAGTTTTGTGCATCATAATGCAAAAATATACCATAGAAATAAAATCTTTGAGTATATCAGACCTGTATTCAGCAGCTTTACCTTTAATAGGAGGAGATTTCAGAGGCAGCTGACTTTCACCCCCCGTTTGATTGGCCCCTCCTGAAAGTTAAAATTCAGAATCCACTGCAATATTAATCATTTATAAGACATGTGTCAGTCTTTGCATTTATTCCAATACCTTTATAATATCGTCTGTAGATCACTACACCTGCCACCACCAGCAGCAGGACGACTGCAGACAGGACAGCAACCAAAACTACAGATGAACTTTCACCTGCACAGAAGACCAAAAGTCCACCCAAGGTTCAGCTTTTAAAGCTGTTTTTAGCAGAAATAAAGGGACAAAAAGCTAAAATGGTAAGATGGAAGTGGTGCTAAGCCCATTTAAGCACACTCAAAAGTTAAGCTGGGTAAACTGGGAGTAAAGCAACATCAAATCCTACCAGGGTAACAATCCTTTGCAGTGAATTCAGCAGTTTCGTTGCTCAGGGGGTTGCTCACGCGGCAGCTGTACACTCGTTCATCATGCTTATTGTCCAGAAATATCCTCAACTGAGGGCCCGGCTGGGTGTTTCCATAGAAGAACCACTCGTACTCAATATCAGGCTGAGGTGCTGAGCACGTCAGCAGTCCAGATAGATTTGAGCTCTTGCTTGAGTTTGTCTCACAGGTGATTGTTGGTTTAGCAACTTTATCTTTAGGAAGACAGAAAGTTATGATGCATTTGTCACAGTGAGTGGTTTAATATATTAAAATATAATTACTGAATACAAGGCCATCATAAACAGCCAGAGATCAGAGTCAGCAGTAACGGGCAGCAGTACGTTAGGATTTAATGGATATTTGAAACACCAAACTCTTGTGAAAATGATGAAACAAAAGTAAAAATCTGAACAAAGTGAAGTTCAGCTGCTTCACTCGGTCGTGTTCTAAATAAAACTGCTCCAAAATTAAACTGCTCAATTATACTTTACTGAGGTTCAATCAGAAGATAAATCAATAATTTTCTTTTAATATCTATTACAAATCTTTCACTCTGGTTCAGTAAAGTATCGGCAAAGAAATACTCACCAATAACCTGCAAAGTATAAGAATAGAAATAGGATTTCTCTTGCGTGTATAATTCCAATTCATACAATCCGCTGTCTTCAGATCTGAGGTCGGTCAGATGCAGCTCTGCAGAGTGCCAGTCAAGAGTGGTTCTGTTTTTAAATGGGTCATACACATCTTCTTCTTTGCCATTGAACTCGACCACTTTGTTGTCATTATGCAGCCACAGAATCAGATCAGGCTGCTGCTCCTGGATCTGTGGCTTTAATTTCACCTCCTGACCCTTGAGACCATATTTTATTGACTGTGCAGCAACTAGAAACAGAACAGAGGAGCGTTAAAATAAAAACAAGGGTTATGGTTGCTCAAGCACCTGAGTTTGGACAAATCCAGAATATTCATCTAGTTTTTATTCCATTTTCATTTCCTCTCATCAAATTGTTCAGCCACTCAGGACCAGGACCAGCCGACAACATCACCCACAATCAGTGAGCCTGTTCTGATCCAATAAAACACAGTTCTGGACCAGTAATGTTGACGGACAGCAGATAGCTTTCAAATGAACAATAGCAGGAAAAAAAAGTTTGCTGTCAGAAACAACAGATGGAATCTCTAAAACAGCAACTGAAGGGTCACCGAGAAAATCTCATAGCTGCAGCATTAACCAATAAAAGCCGCCATATTGTCTCATAACTGTGGGTGTGTATGAGAGAGAGAAAGAGAAGAAGTTAGGAAGTCTCTCAATTCTTATCACAGAAATATTACTACACTCAAACCAGCATATGATATAAAAATGGAACTTTTACAACTAAAATAGTTTAAAAAAATAATGAATCAAATGATTGGTTATTTTCCGAGAGCTCAAACGAGGCATGAATCAGCACAACACTGATTCCAGAAAGACTCACCGAGGCAGAAGATCACATCAGGAAAAATGCCTGGAAAACCCGAGGAGCCATTCCAGGAGCACACATAGCGCAGGTGAGAGTAAATTTAATATTCAGTATTTACTTCGTATTAAAGTGAAAGTATCCGCCACCTGCCATCATCCATGTTCGGAGCCCTTCGTATTCCCCTCTCCCCGGCCCTCCTATGACAGCACAGACTTTGCCCCAGACTTTGCCCTGGTGTGTATTCCCTGACTGGGCGGGGCTACTACCTGGCCACGCCCACCAGACCCTGCACACCTGCAGCTCATTCATAGGCCATTAGCCACCTGCCTCCTGCTCAAAAAGAAGGAACAAAATGGCTGTGTGGGGGGGAAATCATTTTATTTACAGCTAAAAAGTTGTAGGTAAAATCAACTTAAATTAATGTAGTAACTTGCAGGAGGCTTCTTCTTACTGAAGAATTTATTTTATTTCAGGAACTCGAACAGGTAGCATTACTTTCGGTCCGCACACAGGTATAACCGACTTCCGCTCTAGTTTCTTCTACACAAGAAATTTCCCGAACAGTAAACAACACGTTGTCCCACCTAGTGGCCTGGAAGGCATTTAACATCAATAAACAGGTTTACCACACCCTTCCCCCCTTAAGTGTTTTCTACACCCTTCAATAGAACATTATGAATTTTTTTTTTTTTCCTTAATTCAATTTAAAGTCCTTCAAGTAACTGGGCAACTTGATTTCCCTTCTTGAATGTCGCCTCAGTGGAGTTGGGGTTGTGACAGTTCTTTGTTCTGTCTCAGAACTTCCTACAGCTTCAGTAGTTGCAGGCTCCTCCAACTTCTCCTCACTGAGTACCACCTCCTCAGCTTCCAGCCAGGCTTCACTTCCTTGATCCGTCTGACTGAGTGTCATAGAGGCCGTCTGTGGAAGGTTGTTGCGTTCTTCTGGTCTCCGGTGGTGTGTGTGAATCTGATCCACATGTCTCCTCACCACTCTCCCATCACCTAGCATCACTTTGTAGGACACTGGTCCTGTCACTGACTCAATGAGTCCTGGGATCCACTTTGGTCCGAAACTGAAGTTCTGGATCAGCACTGAGTCTCCTGTTTTGAACCAGCGGTCCTTCGCCTTTTTGTTGTGATCTTTTGTCTGTTGTTCTTGTTTTTTCATCACTTTTCTGCTTAGATTTGGGTGAATCGAGTCCAGGGTGCAACGAAGCTTCCTCCCAAGAAGTAGCTCTGCAGGTGATAACCCAGTAGTGGTGTGAGGAGTCACTCTGTAGCTAAATAATACTCTGGCTACTTTAGCTGTCAGTGTTCCCTCGGGGCATTTTTTCATCATTCTCTTGAAAGTTTGTACAGCCCTCTCTGCTAACCCATTACTGGCAGCATGATAGGGTGCAGAGGTCACATGACGAATACCATTTTTTTCAAAAATTCTTTGAATTCTATACTGGTGAAACAAGTGCCATTATCAGACACTATCAATTCCGGCAGTCCATGGTTACTAAAGCTGGTACGCAGGCACTCAATTGTGGTGGTTGATGTTGCAGAGTTCACGGGATACACATCCATCCATTTGGAATGTGCATCAATGAGCACAAAAAACATCTTCTCCATAAATGGTCCAGCATAATCCACATGAATGCGGCTCCAGGGTTGTCTGGCCAGTCCCACGGGTGTAATGGGGCAGGTGCAGGGACGTTGCGGTATTCTAGACAGGTCATGCAGCTCTTAACAGTATCCTCCACCTCTTTGTCCAGCTTTGGCCACCACACATAACTCCTCGCCAATGCTTTCATTCGGGACACTCCTGGGTGGCACTGATGAAGCTGTCTCATGACATTTTCCTGTCCTGCTTTTGGCACAACCACCCTTGAACCCCATAGCACACATCCATCTTTGATGCTGAGTTCATATTTTCTCACCTCATAGGGGCCAAACTCCTCCCTTTTTTCTTTTGATGACCAGCCGTTTTGTACCATCTCCCGCACTCTTGAAAGTACTGGATCTGCGTCTGTCCATGCTTTCACTTGGTCAGCTGTCACCAGTGTGATGTCAGAGCTCTCCAACATGAGAACCCTCTCTTCCAGCTCCTCCTCTGTTACCTCTGGTAAAGGAAGGCGACTTAAGGCATCTGCATTACAGTGATACCTTCCTTCTTTATACACTATTGTGTATTCGTAGGCTCACAAGGTTACCGCCCACCCCTGTATTCTGGGTGAAGCCATTTGTGGCACAGCTCGCATCTCACTGAAGAGTCCCAACAAAGGCTTGTGATCTGTCACAATAGTGAATTTCCTTCCATAAATGTACTTGTGGAATCTCTTTATTCCAAACATCACAGCTAGTCCTTCCTTGTCCAGCTGGGAATATCTTTTTTCTGCTGGGTTTAGTGTTCTTGAGGTGAATCCAATGGGTCTCTCGGTTCCGTCCGGCATAAAATGCGACAACACAGCACCTACTCCATAAGGTGATGCGTCACATGACAATACAAGGTCCTTTTCTGGGTCATAGTGCACAAGAACCTCGGCAGACTGCATCAATTCCTTTGACTTGTCAAAAGCAGCTTGTTGAGCATCACCCCAATGCCACCTTGTCTCCTTTTGTAACAGTTTGTGTACTGGTGCAAGTACAGTTGAGAGATTGGGCAGAAACTTGTTATAATAGTTTAACAGTCCCAGGTACGCCTTCAACTCTGTTACATTTGAAGGTGTGGGTGCCTCTTTGATTGCTTGTACCTTCTCATGTACTGGGTGCAGTCCTGTCGCGTCCACCTTATGACCTAGGAACATCACTTCCTCATTCATGAACAGGCACTTGCTTCTTTTGAGTCTGAGACCTGCTTCTTGTAGCCGTTTCAACACCCTAGCCAGTGTCTGCAGGTGCTCCCGGTCGTCTTTCCCTGTGAGGAGGATGTCATCCAAAAAAATGGTCACATGAGGGATGCCCTGTAACAGTCCCTCCATTGTCCGTTGAAATATTGCTGGGCTTGATGAAACCCCAAAAGGTAGCACCCTGTAGGTGAATAACCCCTTGTGAGTATTTATGGTCACATACTTCTTTGCTTCTTCGTCCAAGGAAAGCTGGTGGTATGCATGACTGAGATCCAATTTTGAGAATTTCTGTCCACCTGACAGTGTGGCAAACAGATCTTCAATTTTGGGAATTGGGTACTGCTCCAACTTTGAGATCTGGTTTACCGTCAGTTTATAATCTCCACATAGCCTTACTGTATCATCAGGTTTCAACACGGGAACCACTGGAGTAGCCCACTCTGAATGTTTCACAGGTTCTATGATTTTCTGTGCAAGGAGTCTGTCAAGCTCCGCCTCTACTCTTCCTCTCATGGCATATGGTACAGGTCGGGCTTTAAAAAACCTGGGGGCTGCTTCCTTGTCTACATATATTTTCGCTGGGGGGCCTTTAAATCTTCCAAGTTCATCTTTAAACACTTCTCCATACTCCCCCAGTACCTCATCCAACGTCTCTTCTGCCACATTGTGGATTTGGGTTTCGGGTCTCATCTGGACTTCCTCTGCAGTCTCTACCCGGACGTGATGGACCTGGGTGTTTCTCTCCACTGTAAACCTAGCCTCCTAATCCAGTACCTGCCTACCAAACTGGGGCCTGCACCTCCTACCACAACCACAGGTAAGTCTAGGGCTCGCCCTTGGTTCTGCACCTTAACTACAGCGGCTCCTAAGACTTTTACCTTGTGCCCTGTATATGTTTTGAGCCTGACTCGACATGGGCATAACTTTGGTGTTCCTTTTCCCCTGAGAGTTTTGAAAACTGAGTAGTTAACTACTGTAACACCACAACCTGAATCCATTTCAAACTGTGTGTCTGTCCCATTTACTGTCAAAGTCTCTATAAATGGAGCTTCTGCTGGTATGTCAAGTTCGTCCAATTTGTACAATGTGTACATGACTTCCTCTGAGTCTATGTTATCTTTTTCTCCTTCCCCCTGGCTGACATAATTTGCTCCCTGAGCTCTCCCCTGTTTGCCTGTCTGCACTCCACCTCCTTTGGCCCTCAAGTTCTTTGCTGAGCCCTTAAACCTACACACTTTTTGAATGTGGCCAACTTCCCCACACTTGTGACAGGTTTCCTTAATAAATCTACAGTCCCCAGCCATGTGCTGGTCACTACCACACCTGTAGCAAACTTTACGCTGGTTCTGCTGGGTATATGGGGTCTGCTTTGAATACACCTTATGCACCGCCTGGGGTGCCCTCATGTACTGGGGCACGAACTCCGGAGACTGCAAGTCCTTCACATCTTTGCATGCCGTCTCAATGGCCTGCGCCAACTTCAGCGCCTTGTCGAAGGTCAAATCCGGCTCCGAAAGCAGTCTGCGCTGTATGCGATCATCCACGATGCCACAAACCAGCCTATCCCGGATCATTTCCGACAGCTTGTCCCCGTAGTTGCAGTCTTGAGCCAGTTTCCTCAGCACAGCAACAAACTCCATAACTGTCTCCCCCTGCTTCCTGTATCTGGAGTTAAACTTACAACGTTGCACAATCTCGCTCGGTTTTGGGTTGAAATGATCCTTCAACAACTTCACCAGTTCATCAAAAGTCTTGTCACCCGGTTTGGCGGGGCTGACTAAGTTCCTCATGAGACTGTAAGTCTGACTGCCCACTGCACTCAGCAAAATATCTTTACGTCTACCTGCATCGTCGATCCCATTAGCCCTGAAAAAATGGTGGAGTACTTCACAATATTCTTCCCACTTCTGGGATTGACCATCAAAAGGAGCGGTGCTTCCAATCATAGCCGCCATGTTCTTTTTCCCAACAGCCACAGAGTCCGGTCTGCAAGGTTTACTTAGCCACTCAGCAGCCGCTTTCATTCCTCTGTATCCATCCGAGGCATCTGTGGTGACTTTATCCTCGTCGCCATTTATGTAGTAACTTGCAGGAGGCTTCTTCTTACTGAAGAATTTATTTTATTTCAGGAACTCGAACAGGTAGCATTACTTTCGGTCCGCACACAGGTATAACCGACTTCCGCTCTAGTTTCTTCTACACAAGAAATTTCCCGAACAGTAAACAACACGTTGTCCCACCTAGTGGCCTGGAAGGCATTTAACATCAATAAACAGGTTTACCACAATTAATAACTTTGCTATCCTGCAATATAAAAATGAACACTGCCAATGAGTGATTCTATCTTCACGTGATTAAAAAAAATATGCTCATTGTGTTATTTTGATTTTCCTTACTTATTTCTGTTGAATCATCGATGAAGGTTCAATATAACAGTTAGGCTGTCTTTAAAAGAAAAATGATCAAATTAATAAATTTGATCATTTTTCTTTTAATAAAAAGTGAAGACAATTCCCACAGACCCGAACACCACACAAGGGTTAATAAAGCCTATTTTTGTTTTTCGCGCTGTCGAAAGGCAGATTGGTCAATAAATCGATTAAAGCTGTTGATCAATCACTGCGTCTGATTGCTGACAAGAGTTTGATGGGAGACCCGAACATCTTTAGTCTTTCAAAATATATGGGTAAAATAAAAGTTAAGATTCCGGATTTATTTAAATTGACAAAAGCTATATAAAATCTACTGCTCCATAGTCTTGTGAATTCCTCTTTATGTATCTCAACTATCCATTGGTGGGTCTATAAATTTGGAAGCCGATTTTACATGATATTCTGTACATCCACATGGATTCAAGAACAAATGTGAGTGCAGATTTCATGTTGTGTAAACGTCTTTTTGGATATTTTCGTGACTTCCCCAAAACAAGATCACACTTTTTGCTGCGTAGTGTTTTTTTGTTTTATGCTCGTTTTTTTTTTAAAATTGCACATTATAAATATTAAGTGGACAAATGACAGTCTTACCGTGTGGAAATGAAGATAAATTCAGTATTTAAAGTCCCTGTTCTCAGCGAGGGGGGATCCCTCATCCGCGGCTCTGCTTCAGTTTCTTTTCCTTAAAATGTCTTTCCTGTTTCTCTGTCTCAGTTTAGCATTGCCGCATATACATTTCATTTCAAATTCAATTAAAAAGTTAAGATTAGATGACAGGAAGACACACGCAACAACAAGTGTGAATAAACACCAGGTGCTGCAGGGCTTTGGTTCCTCATTGAAAGTTACACGTACCGTTCAAGTATTTATTTTTAGGTTTAAATATGCATATTTATTTACCATCTGCAGGGTAAGGAGTAAGTATAGTGATGAATTTCTAATATTTTAAATCAGTAACTACCATCCTCCACCGCTGTCAAGTCTCTGAGGCAGCCGTTATCTTGTGTATGTGAGTGTATGACTTCATTAGTGTCACGCTGCCGTGGTGCGACACCCCCATGGGTAGAATACACTCTTCAGTGAGTACAGCTTGGTCAACATCCCAGCACATCACTGTGGAGATGACTTGGTTCTTGTTGTCCCGCCCCCCCGTGATGAAGAGTTTGTTATTACAGGCAGCGATGGCGCAGCTCGCCCTCTCGCCAAGGCGTGTGATGAGCGACCAGGAGTCGGACAGAGGCGAATAGCAGTACATGGCATGCATGGCACCACCTGGGAGGAGAGCCAGGATTCAACAGCGACCATTTTAAGACTTGTAACGATCAAATTAAGACTGATTAGCGGGATGAGAGCCTCCTACCAACTACATAAATGCAGCCGTTGAACGCGACTGCATTGGTGCATTTGGTTTCCACTGGAATGGGCGCCCGCATTTCCCAGAAGTCTCTTCCTGGCTCCCAACGCTGGACCTGATCTGTGGCCAGTTTTCCATTTGGACCACCACCGATCACGTAGATCCATCTGTCAAAGGAGGCAGCAGCAAAGGAGCTGACGCCTACAGCAAGAGGCGTGGCCTGCAGGTACAGGAAAAGGCTTTATTTCATAGCCATACTCACTCAGCCCTCATGCACCTCCCCCTTTTTTGTCGGCAATGAGGCAATTAACATATAAATTATAGTAATTCTAAAAATGGCAACTGTTGTAACAGAGATTATATTTATATTAACACTGCTGATTTCTGTCCACCTGTGTCCAGCAGTTGTGGAAGGGATCGTAGGCCTCCACGCTGGCGAGCCTCTGAACACCATCAAATCCGCCCAGTGCGTACACCTTCCCATCGTGAGCGGCCATCTTGTGTCTCCAGCGCCCAGTTTTCAGAGCCTCCACCTGGATCCATTTATCCAGGGCACCGTTATACTTCCAGACTTCGTGCTGTGTGTCTTTACCTCCTGAAACAACAGGAATAAGAGAGAAAACGTCTCAGCTTTCACCATAAGAAACAGAAAAGGTCTAAAAAGGAAGGATTCACGATGAAAGTTGGCATTATAAGAAAAGAAAAAGGTCATTATTGCGTCCCCAGTGTCCAAATATGTCGTAATACCATGTGAGTGAACAGAACGTTTGCTTCTTTACGCTGGCTGGGACCATGACCATGACGTGTCAGGGTTAATACGAGAATATAAAAGATGAAACTGAGGCCATTTCTCCTACCAGATATGTAAACTTCATTGCAGAAAGTGACACATGCAAATTCCACCCATTTCCGGTTTTGGGATTGGTCCTCCATCTCTGTGATCGGCAGCCTCGCCACGTCCAGCCTGCTGCGCCGGAGCGGGTCCAAGCAGGTGACGGTGGAGACGAAGTGTTCGTCCTTGGCGCAGCCTCCGATGATCAGAAACACCTCTGACATAAAATGTTGCACGCGCGGTTTGGTGCGCTCCGAGACCACCTGGGGGAAAAAATGCACCAATTTCGATGAGTTGGAAGGTTTTCTCAAACCAAGGATGGTTTTTAGTTACTTTCACACCAGTTATTCAGCCTGGACTTAGTTTCATAACCAAGATTTTCATGAAATTGGAGTGAAGACAGTAGTAGTCGGTTCCACTCATGGTTTTCTAATGTTTTATCTGACCATATAATTAGTTAAAGCCTGTGTGTGTACTGACCCCCCTCCCTGTGAGGTGATAGCGGCGGACCTCTTGCATCAAAGGAAAAACCTCAGTGCAGCTGCGAATCAGTTCATCTGCCTCCACTTTTTCCACGAAATACGCAGGTTCCAGGAGTGGCAGGCGCACGTGTGAAAGCAACCTGGCCAGTAGAGGGCAGCGCTCATCCTGCCGGGCCCTCACCCAGCGCGTCACGGCCTCAAACACACACTCCTCACAGTTAGCATCAAGGTCGTCCCTCTGCAGGACGCTCTCCAGTGAGTCCGCCGGCAGCTCCAGGAAGTCCCGCTGCTGAACCACCTGCGAGAACTTGGAGACGATGTAGTCCTGGGCGCCGGTCTTCAGGCTGGTCAGGACGTGGCTGTCAGCAAGGTTCAGGATCCCGATGCAGCTTTCAAGATGGAGGGACCTGCTGAGGAATCCGGCGCATGCATCGACCACACGCAAGAACTGCAGGAGACAAGATCAGACCAGGAAAGATCACTCTGAAGAAATCTGATCATCTAAATGTTTGAACCTATAAACCCACTAAAGAAGGTTTAAAGATGTTCTTTGTTTGAATTATGAATTAAATCAATACAAACATCTGCGCTGCTGCACAGCTGTGCAGTATGGAAAACTGACAGAATGTAAACAACTGCCTACTTTCACTTCCACTTTCCGCAGCCGACAACATCAAGTAGAAGCTTTTCATTGTAGTTCCACACAACAGGAACTTTAGGATGCAGCTCGTAACATTTGTGATGAACTATATCAACAGCTTTAGAATATTCAAAGGTCAAACGTGGCGGCTCATTGTGCGTTTAAAGGCCTTCAAGGCTCCTGTTCTTATTTTTAGTGAATAAAAACACAAAGTAAATATTTGAAGTCAGTGTCGGGGAGAAAAGTCTCATCTTACAGACCAGTTTTATGCAAAAAAAGTGCCCATCCCTGTCCCTCTCCCTATCCCCGTCCCCGTCCCCGTCCCCGTCCCTGTCCCCGTCCCCGTCCCCGTCCCTGTCCCTGTCTCCGTCCCCGTCCCGGTAAATTGCCTTCTCTTCTGTTTTAACAAGTCTCTGCCGGTTCCCTGCCTGTCATCGCCTGCCTGAGTTTTCCATGTTCTTGGACATGTTCTTCTCTGTGGATCATCACACTGTGGAATAACTTCCTGGATTACTTGAATGCTGTATCTCGTTGTGAACCTGAGCTGATTTCTAAAAAAATAAGATCTCCTGCTGGGTTCCTCCATTATTGCATCTTGGTGCCGTTTCTACCTGCAACACTCGGATCATCTTATCTGCATTTGTTGTTCTGATGATGCATTCATTCACATTCTAGACTTGTTCGTTGTCATCATGATCGCTTGTAATTTAGTTTTATTCTTCTTCTCCTGAAGAAACTGTTGGTCTGGTTCCCTCCTCTGGTTCTGACTGGGATGACTGGAAATGACTCACGAAACAGCACCAGTATGAAATGACGTCAAGTTTCTCTAAATGTCTGATTTATCAGCTTCTCCAGAACAGAAACAACAGATGAAATCTCTAAAACAGCAACTGAAGGGTCACCGAGAAAATCACATAGCTGCAGTATTAACCAATAAAAGCCGCCATATTGTCTCATAACTGTGGGTGTGTATGAGAGAGAGGGAGAAAGAGAAAGTGTCCTCTGTGCAAATATGTCAAATAAAAACACAATATAAATATTTTGTATCAAAAGAAATGGAATATCATAGCAGTAACAGCACTGTAATAACAGTGACCATCAACAAAGATGAATAATAAGTCGCAAAAGAAGTTAGGAAGTTATCACAAAAATATTACTACACTCAAACCACAGCGATATGATAAAATGGAACTTTTACAACTAAAAAAGTTTCAGAAAATATTAATGAATCAAATGATTGGTTATTTTCCGAGAGCTCAAACGAGGCATGAATCAGCACAACAATCACCTCCAGAAAGACTCACCGAGGCAGAAGGTCACATTCAGGAAAAAAGCCTGGAAAACCCGAGGAGCCATTCCAGGAGCACACAATAGCGCCGCAGCCTTCCTTCTCCTACATTGATGACACAAAGTAACGAACGGGTTGATAATTATTTGTCAAGTTGTGACAAGCCTAAACCGCTACGAGACAGGTAAAACCCAGGTGAGTGTATATTTAAATTTGTTTCCTTCCTGCCACAGCGAAAGTATCCGCCCTCTCACTTCGCTGCGTTGATTTGATCAGAAACGGAAGTCTCTGATGCATGTACTGCCGGGCGCTTTGGTTTGTTACCAGTCCAGAAGACCCACACGGACGTTACCTCATGCCTAATTAACAAAACTAGTAAATAAATACGTTTACATTTGCTATTGAGGCCCAGCTAAATGGACTTTACACAAAATTCTTTATTCTGACGCACATGTCATTAAGAACACATTTGAGAGCAAATTTCGTCCCATTCAATTCAATTCAATCTTTATTTATATGGCACTTTTCATACGCTAGGTAGCCCAAAGTGCCTCACAAAGGATAAAAACAGCAAAGAGAACAAGAGAATCAAGAAAAGGACACACACACACATGCATACAACACACTTACACACACACCCACACACATAAACAAGCTGAGACAAGCTGAGACATGGCTGGGCACCGAGACTTGAGGCGAAGGAGACGCCACCTTTGGAGGCCCACCAGGCCGAGGGAGGTCACGGTCCGTGACCATAAGTCGTACCGCCACAAAGACCACCCCGACCCGGACAGACCGGAGGCTCCACACCAAAGCACAGAGCCACCTAACCACCCAGGCCAGAGTCGACAATGGGACAGCACCCCCAGCGGTAGACCGGAAACATCTCCCAGCCTGGCAGGCCCCCATGAGGAAACACCATGAGGAAACACTGGAGCTAAAAACTGAAGGACTAACACAGTAAATGGGATAAAAGGTATAAAAGCTAAAAACTGAGGAACTAAGAATTGAAGTAGTAAAACAGTACTAAGACTAAAACAGACTAAAACAGTAAATGGGTTAAAAGGTGTAAAGACTAAAAACTGAGAATAAGAACTGAGGGAGTAAAACAGTACTAAGACTAAAACAGACTAAAACAGCAAATGGGTTAAAAGGTGTAAAGACTAAAAACTGAGAATTCTGTTTTTGATGTGTGGGATAAAACTAAGCTCAGAGTCAAAGATCACACCCAGATTTTTTACATCCTTTAACTTTGGTACAAGTTTCTCTCTCTGACCTTCAGGACCAATGACTAAGACTTCTGTTTTGTCCTGGTTGAGCTGTAGGAAGTTTTCTGCCATCCATGACTGGATATCTAGAATACAGTTAAAAAGGGCATCAACTGGCCCTGTGTCATCAGGAGCCACGGCGATGTACAGCTGCGTATCGTCAGCATAGCTGTGGAAGCTGATGCCGTGACTCCTGATGACGTCCCCAAGAGGAAGCATGTAAAGATTAAAAAGGGTTGGACCTAAAATTGACCCTTGGGAAACCCCAATTTTGTCTCGTGGATTCTCGAGGAGCATGTATCCATACTTACAAAGAAGCTTCGATCAGTAAGGCAGGAGGTGAACCAGTTAAGAACAGTACCAGAGAGGCCGACCAGGTTCTTTAGTCTATTCAATAAAATATGGTGGTCTACTGTATCAAAGGCGGCGGTCAGATCCAGTAGAACCAACACCGTGAGCTTTTTGTTATCTAGGTTACACCTGATGTCATTTAAAATCTTTAAAAGGGCTGTCTCTGTACTGTGGTTCATCCTAAAACCAGACTGATGCCTCTCTAAAATGTCGTTTGAGTTTAAAAAATAATTCACTTGGTTAAAAACAAGTTTTTCTAAAATTTTACTTAAAAATGGTAGGTTGGATACAGGCCGATAGTTATTTAAAACGCTGGGGTCTAGATTGCTCTTCTTCAGAAGGGGCTTCACCACCGCCGTTTTAAAGGAGGTGGGGAAGACACCCGTCTGAAGAGAGCAATTCACCATATATAGAAGATGCTCCTCAAAGAATCCATAAAATGTTTTGAAAAACGGTGTGGGAATTGGATCTAAAAGGCAGGTTGTGGGCCTAACTTGGGAGAAAACTCGACCAAGTGTCCTCGCATCAACCAGGACAAAACTCTCCAGTGTCTCCTCAGGTGAAAGCAATGATCCAGGAGTGTTGTTGATTAAAATTTGCTGTGATAAAAGACTGGATCTAATATCATCGATTTTACTCCTGAAGTGGTCTGCAAAGGCCTCGCAGAGGGTGTCAGTCGTTGTTGTAGGACACCTGTTAAAATTACCATTGGTTAAAAGCTCAATTGTGTGGAATAGAAATTTGGGGTTTTTTTATTATCAGAGATTAGTTTTTTGAAATGAGAGGTTCTTGCTTGCTTGATTGTGTTATTGTAGGTTTTGAGGTGTTGATAAAATATTTCTTTATGAATGGTCAGCTTGGATTTCCTCCACCTCCTCTCAGCACTCCTGCAGGATCTTTTCAGTTTTCTAATTTCTTCATTTCTCCACGGTGGTGCACGTTTTGTTCTTACAGTTTTTGTGACAAGTGGAGCCACAGAGTCCAGCGTTGACTTTAATTTATTGTTAAAAGTGTCAACAATAAAATCACACGGTGCTGGTAAAATTTCTGCAGGAGTGCTCTGTAAAATCTGGATAAAATTTGCAGCCACTTCAGGAGTCAGGTAGCGTCTCCCCACCGTTCCCACAGGGCCCCCCGCTGGTTAAAACTGGTGATGTTAAAAAACACACAAAAGTGGTCCGACACTGCCAGATCCCCAACAGAGGACCCACCCACGGACAGGCCATAGGTTATGACCAGGTCCAGGGTGCCCTCTGCTGTGGGTCGGCTGCGTGACATGTTGTTTAAAATCCAGACTGTGAAGGAGGTTTAAGAATTCTCTGGACACTGGGTCCGAGGCGTTGTTGAGGTGTAGATTAAAATCACCAGTTATTAAAATCCTGTTGTATTTAGCGTAGATGATTGATAAAAATTCCGAGAATTGGCTGATAAAAGAGGTGGAGTATTGGGGTGGTCTATAAACTGTTATGCTTAAAATAGGAGGGCTGCTAAAAACAAACGCATGATGCTCAAATGATGTAAACGTATTAAAAGAGACCTCGCGTGAAGACATTTGGGTCCTTGTTATTGAGGCGGTTCCACCTCCTTTCCTGCCCCCCCTTGTAGAAAATAAAAAGTTAAAATCTGGGGGGCAAGCCTCTGTGAGAACAGCAGGTGCATCAGTGCCAAGCCATGTCTCAGTAAGGAGAATACCATCAAGGTTTCTGTCTAAAATTAAGTCGTTTATTATAAAAGATTTATTTAAAAGAGAGCGCACGTTCAGCACGGCCATCTTTATGTCCGCGGCGGACGTGCGCTCATCGTGTCTTTTTATAGGAACAATAAAAGCACCGTCACGTCTGGGAACAGTCCTGGGATTCTGTCCGTATGAAATGATGGTGTCAATGGAGTGAATGATCTGTGATGTTGATGGCAGACATGGGAGTAGTGGTGGAGGGGCATGTATGGTGGGGCGTGGGGGGGGTGAACGTATATGTGAGTGTGAGTGGGGGGCAGAGTGTTGGTGTGCATGTGTTTTAACCAATAGTCAGGAAGTGGATGTTGTGCAGGAACGGACAGTCAAGTCAATGTTCAAAGATAGAAGCCGGGACCCCTCATGGTTTGGGTGAAGGCCGTCCCGTTTAAAAAGATGGGGTCTATTTAAAAAGGCAGCAAAATTGTCAACGATGGGGATACTGTTGCCCAAGCAGTACCCCTTCAGCCACAGGTGCAGCTGGCGGAGGCGGCTGGTGACGACGTCACCGTAGCGAGGTGGGGGAAGCGGGCCGGAGATAATTAGCCGCTTCCCCGTGTCCAGCAGACGGTCCACCAGGGAGATGAAGTCCTGCTTCAGAACCTCCGACTGCTGAAATTTGAGGTCATTGATGCCGGCTTCCAGAACCAGCGTGGAGGCCGAGGGGTGCTGTGCACTCAGCTGCAGGGCCGAGGATGTAACCTCCGCAACACGGGCACCGGGGTGACAGAAGGTCCGGCCATCGTGCACCGCCACATGCCTGACCATTGAGGTCCCGACCACCAGCACCGCGGGGTCGCACTGCACCTGAGTGGCCGCCTCTGATCGTCTGGAGGTGCGGCGGTGGCGGCGAGGAGCCTGGGGATGGTGGCGCCGGGTCGTGGCTGCTCCTGACCAGGATGGTAGCGGGGGGCCATGTCGAGCGAGCTGACTCTGGTTCCTCGTCTGGTGAGAGCCAGCTGGACGGACAGGACCAGGAGGCGAGCTGGAACAAGCGCCCACGGGAGGGAAGTCCTGCAGGCTTAGGATATCGTACCTGTTATCCAGTGGCAGATACGGGGGCGGAGGAGGGGGAGATGGACGAGCCCCAGCGCCCCTGGCCACCACCGACCAGGGTTCCCTTGGTTTGAGCGGTGTTGAGCTCACGAGGGCTCCTGCTCCGTCCCTGGCGATGAAACCCTGCGACTCCGTGGGGCGGAGGAAGGAGGTGGAATGAGCCGCTCCTTTGGGCATGGCTCCATGGCGGTGCCGGCGGGACCCCGCCGGTGCTGTAGCTGGAATTTCAGCGTTGATGGACCCGGTCCATGGCAGGGTGGTGTCATTCGTGGCCGTCGTGCTCCGGTCACCAGCGCCGGATGCCTTCAGGAGGGCGATTTGTTTCGCCTGGGAGATGGCAACAGTGGAGAGGTCCAGCAGGTCGACCCGCAGACCCTGTCCCTCGGACCTCAAACGGGCGATATGTTTCTCCTGGGTCGAGGCGACAGCAGATGACTCGAGTATGAATGTGTCCCTCTCCTTGAGTTCGGACTGGAGCCCGGAGATGCTCTCCCTCAGTTTGGAGACCGTGGGGAGGCAGGACTCACACACCGCCATCATGCCCGCAGCCTGAGCCGGGGGACAGCCACACTAGGCACCGTGCCAGCACACGGAGGTGAGTCCAGGTTAGCACCGTGGCTAAAAACAAGCCGGCGCTAGCAGCGGGCAGGTGACTCCGCGAGATCGATAAAACTAAAACTCCTCCGCACCGATGTCTGCTCTTCAAAGTGTCTGTGTTCCGTGTAAAATGGTAACTCGCGGTCTGATGTTTTTGATGTTCCTCCTGTCGGACGCGATGTTAGCAATCCGTTCTCTCCTCCAACAACACGAGCTGTCGTCGAAGCTACTTCATCTGGTGTATTTGCTTCAAAGGGCAGCATGTACTGCTTCAGCCTGCTGGAATCAGACTTAAATGTCAGCTTGAAGCATGTCCTTCTGTGGGTTCGACGTAAATCCTACTGCATCCTAATTTAAAGGTTTCCGCTCAGCTTCTAGAACAAACAACACTTTAAACATGAAATACAGCAACATATTCACATGAGTAAGAGCACTTTAATAGATGATCCAAAGTTTTCTGCACAGGATGAATCCAATGCCCCCCCCCCCACTTTTTTTTAATTGAGCTCGACACAATGTCATGTCCCACTGTCCTGCAGCTGGTGGAACCACTGTTGTCCAAGCACAGCAGTCTGGTCAGGGTTTGTTGATCTGCTCCAGTCGCAGCTGAAGTGATGCACTCACTAAAATATTGGAGATTTCAACACAAGGCGTGTTACCTCGTCTCGTTAATCAGACCACAGTTGGAGATTGAGCTCCACAGCACTTTGTATAAAGCCAGCTTTAAAAATAAGAAAACAACTATTTTAACAGTAAAACAACTTTTAGGCTGAATTTCCACACTTAAAAACAATCACATATATTATTAGATTAGTAATAACAATAATGCCCAACAATAAAATATCAAAGCTTGTGTCTTAAATTTGGAAGAATTGATAATCCTTTGGTGTTTGTGTCTCTCATGAGGAGTTTTCATGCTTCTTTAGATTCAACTCTCAGATTTCTTCTATAAAATATTTGACTGTAATACCGACAGACATTTGCAGGTTTAACCAACAAAAACACAATATTTCTCTATTGTACAAAACAAATGCAGAACATAGAGCTTAATTAGCTAAATGTCCTCATACTCTATAAAACTATCAAATATCTCATGGAACAGTTTTACTGAAGTCCTTAAAAAGGTGAAAAAATATTTGTCAGAAAAAGGGAAAACAGCCCACTGAGATACCTGAGTGATGAATATACTTAAAGTCAAAGCTGCTTTTGTATTGTTCTCAGTTGGCTTCCTGTTGTCCATCTCTGGGTCTTCAGAGTCTGCAGACCTCTGTCTCAGTCTGCTCCTGCTCCACCCTGTAATCTAGCCCACTCTGTCTTCTCTCTGCTGCTCAGCATCATCCAGCACACCTGCTCAAACCTCCTGTCTGGCACATCACTCTTTGTGTTGTGCTCCTGCCTGTCCCTGTCCCTGTCCCCGTCCCGTCCCTGTCCCTGTCCCTGTCCCGGTAAATTGCCTTCTCTTCTGTTTTAACAAGTCTCTGCCGGTTCCCTGCCTGTCATCGCCTGCCTGAGTTTTCCATGTTCTTCTCTGTGGATCATCACACTGTGGAATAACTTCCTGGATTACTTGAATGCTGTATCTCGTTGTGAACCTGAGCTGATTTCTAAAAAAATAAGATCTCCTGCTGGGTTCCTCCATTATTGCATCTTGGTGCCGTTTCTACCTGCAACACTCGGATCATCTTATCTGCATTTGTTGTTCTGATGATGCATTCATTCACATTCTAGACTTGTTCGTTGTCATCATGATCGCTTGTAATTTAGTTTTATTCTTCTTCTCCTGAAGAAACTGTTGGTCTGGTTCCCTCCTCTGGTTCTGACTGGGATGACTGGAAATGACTCATGAAACAGCACCAGTATGAAATGATGTCAAGTTTATCTGAATGTCTGATTGATCAGCTTCTCCAGAACTTTTGTCAACTGATTTATCAGCTTCTCCAGAACTTGTGTCAACTGATTGATCAGCTTCTGTAGAACTTGTGTCCGGTTCTTTGATGACCTGAGCTGAGCCGACTTCTGTCTTCACCAGCTGAATGAATAAACTGCTCTTTGTTTTCCTTCTCCGATGCTGAAAGAAACAGAAATATGATGCAACTCAGAATTCTCAAAAGAATCAAGATATTTTAAATCATTCAACAAATAGGGTCCGAAATCCTAAAAACAATTATATTGAGGGGCCAAAGATTTATTTTCTAAAATAAAAGATGCAAAAGTGAGAAAACTAAAGTTGTTTTGTACAGAATATTTTTGTTAACGATACCATCAAGCTGTTTTGAAACAAGATTTCTACCGTATTGAATTATACGTATTATATATTATATATTACCATTTTGTTGTCAACAGTACGAACTAGCCATTATTGCTGCCTGATGGGGATGTGAGAGGTTTTTCCCCACGTTTGTATATTGCTGCTGTGGTGCAGTCAGAGTGTCTGCAGGCCACAGAATTTCAATCCAACAAAGAAAACATTGTTAATACCAAGTGTTTAACCTACATATCCACTGGAAAACTGGAATAGACAGTTTGGGGGTTCATTGTGATTCAGATGTACAAAGTTTGGTTGAAAAGCCGTTCTCCTGTGGAGCTCTAAAAGAGTTTTATAGACTTTAAAACTCCTGGAACTCTCCATCAATACAGTAAATAAAGATCACTGAGTTCTGAGTTTAGTGTTCAAAGTTTTGTGCATCACAAAATGAAAATATTTCATAAAAAGAAGATTAAATATACTTGTTAATTTCAGTTGATGTGTAGTTTGTTTGTTTTTTACTACTTTTTGAGTCTTGTGTCAGGTTCCCAGCTTCTGGGAACTCTATTGTGGTTTTTTCCCCTGCAGGGGGCGTGGTGGAGCCACGTCCCAGCCGCAGGTGGTGCCGGGGACTGGCGCACCTGCAGACTATCGGTGATCAAGCCACCTATTTATGGACTCTTCTCACGCTTGCCAGCGTTGGCGTGTTTTGGCTGATTTCAAAAACCCCGATTACACCTTCCCGGATTCTCGTAGAGACTAATTCCTGTGTGGATTATTTGGAACTCGATTTTTGGACTATCGTTTGGATTCTTTTCGCGGACTACTTTTTGACCCCGCTCGGGATTGTTTGCTGTGAGTTTGCCTTTCTGGCTTGGAATTAGAACTTATTGTGGACTCCATCTCTTGTGAGTTAAATACACTCCTGTGATCTTCAATAAAGTTTCTTGGGAGACGATCCGCCACTGTGTGCTGCCTGCTTTCGGGTCCTGGTACAACCGTTCGTAACACTTTTGTATTTCTTCCCACTCTTAAAATTCAGCAAACAGCTGGAGGAAGATTATATCATGTGGAACAGAACAAACTAAGTATATCAATCAGCTCCTTCTAAAACCTTTCAAGTTGATCAGATTTGTGGAATAAAATAATAAAGACAGACTCCAAACCTGTTTGTTCAGTGGGAGATTCCAGATCAGATGCCTCCTCCTCAGCTGGATCTGGTTCATCTGAGACCACCTCAGTGACCAGTCCTGTACCTTCATCACCTTCATCATCTTCATCACTTCCTTTCTGACCCTGACGAGGCCTCTTCTGTTGTGATTGAGGGCGGAAATCTGAACCAATGAAGAAACAAACCAATACACAGTTTACAAAAATACGCTGGTTTATACATATGATGTCCTCTCATATGGAGGAGTTTAAACTTGAATTTCAGGATTTAGAACAGAACAATTCCTGCAAATAAATTTGACTTTAACTATAGGAATTTGCAAGTAAACAGGAAAAGAGACAAAGGTTAAAAAGACTGAACCTCTGTGGCTGTTGGCTGGAGTCTGTTGAGCACCAAATAGCTGAAACCTGTCTCTAAGACGTCTGATGCCACCTGAGTGAACAGTGTTAAACAGGAGAACATCAGCTCCACTGAGTCTGCTTGTGAGAAGAGGGAGCATTAATGTCTTACCCTGTTTTGGTGCCTCATCTTGTACCTGACTTTCACCTTCTGGAATAAAAACACATTTCAATCAAGGTGAAACTACCTGTTGCTCCCAGTTACACCAAATATTTGTCTAAGACCACCAACACTTTCAGTTTATTACAATATTCTGAAACAGAAATAAATAGTTTTGATCAAAATGTTGATTAAAACCATAAAACTATGATTAATGTCAGTAGTTGTTCCTGTAAACATGACTGAGTTCTGAGTTTAGAGTTCAAAGTTTTGTGCATCATAATGCAAAAATATACCATAGAAATAAAATCTTTGAGTATATCAGACCTGTATTCAGCAGCTTTACCTTTAATAGGAGAAGATGCCAGAGGCAGCTGACTTTCACCCTCTTCAGCTGTTTCATTGTCCCGTCCTGAAAGTTAAAATTCAGAATCCACCGAAATATTAATCATTTATAAAAACAAGTGTCAGTCCTACATTTATTCCAATACCTTTACAACATCGTCTGTAGATCAGTACACCTGCCACCACCAACACCACCACCAACACCACCAACACCAGCACCAGCAGCAGCAGGTTGACTGCAGGCAGGACAGCAGCAAAACTACAGATGACCTTTCACCTGCACAGAAGACCAAAAGTCCACCCAAGGTTCAGCCTTTAAAGCTGTTTCTAGCTGAAACATTCAACTGGTAAAGGGGCAAAAGCTAAAATGGTAAGATGGAAGTGGTGCTAAGCCCATTTAAGCTCACTCAAAAGTTAAGCTGGGTAAACTGGGAGTAAAGCAACATCAAATCCTACCAGAGTAACAATCCTTTGCAGTGAATTCAGCAGTTTCGTTGCTCAGGGGGTTGCTCACGCGGCAGCTGTACACTCGTTCATCATGCTTATTGTCCAGAAATATCCTCAACTGAGGGCCCGGCTGGGTGTTTCCATAGAAGAACCACTCGTACTCAATATCAGACTGAGGTGCGGAGCACGTCAGCAGTCCAGGTATATTTGAGCTCTTGCTTGAGTTTGTCTCACAGGTGATTGTTGGTTTAGCAACTTTATCTTTAGGAAGACAGAAAGTAATGATGCATTTGTCACAGTGAGTGGTTTTTAAACTATTAAAATATAATTACTGAATACAAGGCCATCATAAACAGCCAGAGATCAGAGTCAGCAGTAACGGGCAGCAGTGCGTTAAGATTTAACGGAATTATTTGAAACATATTTCACGAACTCTTGTGAAAATGATGAAACAAAAGTGAAAATCTGAACAAAGTGAAGTTCAGCTGCTTCACTCGGTCGTGTTCTACATAAAACTGCTACAAAATAAAACTGCTCAATTATACTTTACTGAGGTTCTTTCAGAAGATAAATCAATGATTTTCTTTTAATATCTATTACAAATCTTTCACTTTGGTTCAGTAAAGTATCAGCAAAGAAATACTCACCAATAACCTGCAAAGTATAATAATAGGAATAGGGTTTCTTTTGCATGTATAATTGCAATTCATACAATCCGCTGTCTTCAGATCTGAGGTCGGTCAGATGCAGCTCTGCAGAGTGCCAGTCAAGAGTGGTTCTGTGTTTAAATGGGTCATACACATCTTCTTCTTTGCCATTGGACACAACCACCACCATCCCATTATGCATCCACAGAATCAGATCAGGCTGCTGCTCCTGGATCTGTGGCTTTAATTTCACCTCCTGACCCTTGAGACCATATTTTATTGACTGTACAGCAACTAGAAACAGAACAGAGGAGCGTTAAAATAAAAACAAGGGTTATGGTTGCTCAAGCACCTGAGTTTGGACAAATCCAGAATATTCATCTAGTTTTTATTCCATTTTCATTTCCTCTCATCAAATTGTTCAACCACTCAGGACCAGCCGTGGACAACATCACCCACAATCAGTGAGCCTGTTCTGATCCAATAAAACACAGTTCTGGACCAGTAATGTTGACGGACAGCAGCTAGCTTTCAAATGAACAATAGCAGGAAAAAAAGTTTGCTGTCAGAAACAACAGATGGAATCTCTAAAACAGCAACTGAAGGGTCACCGAGAAAATCTCATAGCTGCAGCATTAACCAATAAAAGCCGCCATATTGTCTCATAACTGTGGGTGTGTATGAGAGAGAAAGCGAAAGTGTCCTCTGTGCAAATATGTCAAATAAAACAAATATAAAATTTTGTATAAAAGAAATGGAATATCATAGCAGTAACAGCACTGTAATAACAGTGACCATCAACAAAGATGAATAATAAGTCGCAAAAGAAGTTAGGAAGTCTCTCAATTCTTATCACAGAAATATTACTACACTCAAACCACAGATAAATGATATCATGGAACTTTTACAACTAAAATAATTTCAGAAAATATGAATTAATCAAATGATTGGTTATTTTCCGAGAGCTCAAACGAGGCCTGAACCAGCACAACAATGACCTCCAGAAAGACTCACCGAGGCACAAGGTCACATTCAGGAAAAAAGCCTGGAAAACCCGAAGAGCCATTCCAGGAGCACACAATAGCGCCGCAGCCTTCCTTCTCCTACATTGATGACACAAAGTAACTAACGGGTTGATAATTATTTGTCAAGTTGTGACAAGCCTAAACCGCTACGAACCAGGTAAAACCCAGGTGAGTGTATATTTAAATTTGTTTTCTTCCTGCCAAAGCGAAAGTATCCGCCCTCTCACTTCGCTGCGCTAATTTGATCAGAACCGGAAGTCTCTGATGCACCTACTTCCTGTTTGAATGCCGGGCGCTTTGGTTTGTTACCAGTCCAGAAGACCCACACGGACGTTACCTCATGCCTAATTAACAAAAATAGTAAATAAATACGTTTGCTATTGTGGCCCAGCTAAATGGACTTTACACAAAATTCTTTATTCTGACGCACATGTCATTAAGAACACATTTGAGAGCAAATTCCGTCCCATCTGGTGTATTTGCTTCACAGGGCAGCATGTACTGCTTCAGCCTGCTGGAATCAGACTTAAATGTCAGCTTGAAGCATGTCCTTCTGTGGGTTCGACGTAAATCCTACTGCATCCTAATTTAAAGGTTTCCGCTCAGCTTCTAGAACAAACAACACTTTAAACATGAAATACAGCAACATATTCACATGAGTAAGAGCACTTTAATAGATGAACCAAAGTTTTCTGCACAGGATGAATCCAATGCCCCCTTCCCTTTTTTTAATTGAGCTCCACACAATGTCATGTCCCACTGTCCTGCAGCTGGTGGAACCACTGTTGTCCAAGCACAGCAGTCTGGTCAGGGTTTGTTGATCTGCTCCAGTCGCAGCTGAAGTGATGCACTCACTAAAATATTGGAGATTTCAACACAAGGCGTGTTACCTCGTCTCGTTAATCAGACCACAGTTGGAGATTGAGCTCCACAGCACTTTGTATAAAGCCAGCTTAAAAATAAGAAAACAACTATTTTAACAGTAAAACAACTTTTAGGCTGAATTTCCACACTTAAAAACAATCACATATATTATTAGATTAGTAAGAACAATAATGCCCAACAATAAAATATCAGCTCCACTGAGTCTGCTTGTGAGAAGAGGGAGCATTAATGTCTTACCCTGTTTTGGTGCCTCATCTTGTACCTGACTTTCACCTTCTGGAATAAAAACACATTTCAATCAGGTGAAACTACCTGTTGCTCCCAGTTACACCAAATATTTGTCTAAGACCACCAACACTTTCAGTTTATTACAATATTCTGAAACAGAAATAAATAGTTTTGATCAAAATGCTGATTAAATCCATAAAACTATGATTAATGTCAGTAGTTGTTCCTGTAAACATGACTGAGTTCTGAGTTTAGAGTTCAAAGTTTTGTGCATCATAATGCAAAAATATACCATAGAAATAAAATCTTTGAGTATATCAGACCTGTATTCAGCAGCTTTACCTTTAATAGGAGAAGATGCCAGAGGCAGCTGACTTTCACCCTCTTCAGCCGTTTCATTGTCCCGTCCTGAAAGTTAAAATTCAGAATCCACCGAAATATTAATCATTTATAAAAACAAGTGTCAGTCCTACATTTATTCCAATACCTTTACAACATCGTCTGTAGATCAGTACACCTGCCACCACCAACACCACCACCAACACCACCAACACCAGCACCAGCAGCAGCAGGTTGACTGCAGGCAGGACAGCAGCCAAAACTACAGATGACCTTTCACCTGCACAGAAGACCAAAAGTCCACCCAAGGTTCAGCTTTTAAAGCTGTTTTTAGCAGAAACATTCAACTGGTAAAGGGGCAAAAGCTAAAATGGTAAGATGGAAGTGGTGCTAAGCCCATTTAAGCTCACTCAAAAGTTAAGCTGGGTAAACTGGGAGTAAAGCAACATCAAATCCTACCAGAGTAACAATCCTTTGCAGTGAATTCAGCAGTTTCGTTGCTCAGGGGGTTGCTCACGCGGCAGCTGTACACTCGTTCATCATGCTTATTGTCCAGAAATATCCTCAACTGAGGGCCCGGCTGGGTGTTTCCATAGAAGAACCACTCGTACTCAATATCAGACTGAGGTGCGGAGCACGTCAGCAGTCCAGGTATATTTGAGCTCTTGCTTGAGTTTGTCTCACAGGTGATTGTTGGTTTAGCAACTTTATCTTTAGGAAGACAGAAAGTAATGATGCATTTGTCACAGTGAGTGGTTTAAACTATTAAAATATAATTACTGAATACAAGGCCATCATAAACAGCCAGAGATCAGAGTCAGCAGTAACGGGCAGCAGTGCGTTAAGATTTAACGGAATTATTTGAAACATATTTCACGAACTCTTGTGAAAATGATGAAACAAAAGTGAAAATCTGAACAAAGTGAAGTTCAGCTGCTTCACTCGGTCGTGTTCTACATAAAACTGCTACAAAATAAAACTGCTCAATTATACTTTACTGAGGTTCTTTCAGAAGATAAATCAATGATTTTCTTTTAATATCTATTACAAATCTTTCACTTTGGTTCAGTAAAGTATCAGCAAAGAAATACTCACCAATAACCTGCAAAGTATAATAATAGGAATAGGGTTTCTTTTGCATGTATAATTGCAATTCATACAATCCGCTGTCTTCAGATCTGAGGTCGGTCAGATGCAGCTCTGCAGAGTGCCAGTCAAGAGTGGTTCTGTGTTTAAATGGGTCATACACATCTTCTTCTTTGCCATTGGACACAACCACCACCATCCCATTATGCATCCACAGAATCAGATCAGGCTGCTGCTCCTGGATCTGTGGCTTTAATTTCACCTCCTGACCCTTGAGACCATATTTTATTGACTGTACAGCAACTAGAAACAGAACAGAGGAGCGTTAAAATAAAAACAAGGGTTATGGTTGCTCAAGCACCTGAGTTTGGACAAATCCAGAATATTCATCTAGTTTTTATTCCATTTTCATTTCCTCTCATCAAATTGTTCAACCACTCAGGACCAGCCGTGGACAACATCACCCACAATCAGTGAGCCTGTTCTGATCCAATAAAACACAGTTCTGGACCAGTAATGTTGACGGACAGCAGCTAGCTTTCAAATGAACAATAGCAGGAAAAAAAGTTTGCTGTCAGAAACAACAGATGGAATCTCTAAAACAGCAACTGAAGGGTCACCGAGAAAATCTCATAGCTGCAGCATTAACCAATAAAAGCCGCCATATTGTCTCATAACTGTGGGTGTGTATGAGAGAGAAAGCGAAAGTGTCCTCTGTGCAAATATGTCAAATAAAAACACAATATAAATATTTTGTATAAAAGAAATGGAATATCATAGCAGTAACAGCACTGTAATAACAGTGACCATCAACAAAGATGAATAATAAGTCGCAAAAGAAGTTAGGAAGTCTCTCAATTCTTATCACAGAAATATCTACACTCAAACCACAGATAAATGATATCATGGAACTTTTACAACTAAAATAATTTCAGAAAATATGAATTAATCAAATGATTGGTTATTTTCCGAGAGCTCAAACGAGGCATGAACCAGCACAACAATGACCTCCAGAAAGACTCACCGAGGCACAAGGTCACATTCAGGAAAAAAGCCTGGAAAACCCGAAGAGCCATTCCAGGAGCACACAATAGCGCCGCAGCCTTCCTTCTCCTACATTGATGACACAAAGTAACTAACGGGTTGATAATTATTTGTCAAGTTGTGACAAGCCTAAACCGCTACGAACCAGGTAAAACCAGGTGAGTGTATATTTAAATTTGTTTTCTTCCTGCCAAAGCGAAAGTATCCGCCCTCTCACTTCGCTGCGCTAATTTGATCAGAACCGGAAGTCTCTGATGCATCTACTTCCTGTTTGAATGCCGGGCGCTTTGGTTTGTTACCAGTCCAGAAGACCCACGGACGTTACCTCATGCCTAATTAACAAAAATAGTAAATAAATACGTTTGCTATTGTGGCCCAGCTAAATGGACTTTACACAAAATTCTTTATTCTGACGCACATGTCATTAAGAACACATTTGAGAGCAAATTCCGTCCCATCTGGTGTATTTGCTTCACAGGGCAGCATGTACTGCTTCAGCCTGCTGGAATCAGACTTAAATGTCAGCTTGAAGCATGTCCTTCTGTGGGTTCGACGTAAATCCTACTGCATCCTAATTTAAAGGTTTCCGCTCAGCTTCTAGAACAAACAACACTTTAAACATGAAATACAGCAACATATTCACATGAGTAAGAGCACTTTAATAGATGAACCAAAGTTTTCTGCACAGGATGAATCCAATGCCCCCTTCCCTTTTTTTAATTGAGCTCCACACAATGTCATGTCCCACTGTCCTGCAGCTGGTGGAACCACTGTTGTCCAAGCACAGCAGTCTGGTCAGGGTTTGTTGATCTGCTCCAGTCGCAGCTGAAGTGATGCACTCACTAAAATATTGGAGATTTCAACACAAGGCGTGTTACCTCGTCTCGTTAATCAGACCACAGTTGGAGATTGAGCTCCACAGCACTTTGTATAAAGCCAGCTTTAAAAATAAGAAAACAACTATTTTAACAGTAAAACAACTTTTAGGCTGAATTTCCACACTTAAAAACAATCACATATATTATTAGATTAGTAAGAACAATAATGCCCAACAATAAAATATCAAAGCTTGTGTCTTAAATTTGGAAGAATTGATAATCCTTTGGTGTTTGTGTCTCTCATGAGGAGTTTTCATGCTTGTTTAGATTCAACTCTCAGATTTCTTCTATAAAATATTTGACTGTAATACCGACAGACATTTGCAGGTTTAACCAACAAAAACACAATATTTCTCTATTGTACAAAACAAATGCAGAACATAGAGCTTAATTAGCTAAATGTCCTCATACTCTAATAAAACTATCAAATATCTCATGGAACAGTTTTACTGAAGTCCTAAAAAGGTGAAAAAATATTTGTCAGAAA